>NC_056431.1:62600756-62900756 GCF_018296145.1 Oncorhynchus tshawytscha
ACTTGGGTCAAACATTTTGTGTAGCCTTCTACAAGCTTCCCACAATACGTTGGGTGAATTTTGGCCCATTACTCCTGACAGAGCTGGTGTAACTAAGTCAGGTTTGTAGGACTCTTTGCTTGCACGCACTTTTTCAGTTCTGCCCACAAATGTTCTATAGGATTGAGGTCAGGGCTTGTGATGGCCACTCAAATACCTTGACTTTGTTGTCCTTAAGCCATAACTTTGGAAGTATGCTTGGGGTCATTTGTCCATTTGGAAGACCCATTTGAGAACAAGCTTTAACTTACTGACTGATGTCCTTCATCAAATTGCCATCTATTTTGTGAAGTGCACCAGTCCCTCCTGCAACAAAGCACCCCCACAACACGATGCTGCCACCCCCCTGCTTCACGGTTGGGATGGTGTTGTTAGGCTTGCAAGCCTCCCCCTTTTTCCTCCAAACATAAATATGGTCATTATGGCCAAACAGTTCTCTTTTTGTTTCTCTCAACTATATTTCAGACATTTCACATTCTTGAAATAAAGTGGTGATCCTAACTGACCTAAGACAGGGAATTTTTACTAGGATTCAATGTCAGGAATTGTGAAAAACTGAGTTTAAATGTATCTGGCTGAGGTGCATGTAAACTTCCGACTTCATCTGTACATACAGACAGTAGAGAACAATAACCGCTCTCCAGTCCCTCTTTTCCCCAACCAATATACACATCCAGGACCAGGGCTGCATGTACAGTGCCATGCGAAAGTATTCGGCCCCCTTGAACTTTGCGACCTTTTGCCACATTTCAGGCTTCAAACATAAAGATATAAAACTGTATTTTTTTGTGAAGAATCAACAACAAGTGGGACACAATCATAAAGTGGAACGACATTTATTGGATATTTCAAACTTTTTTAACAAATCAAAAACTGAAAAATTGGGCGTGCAAAATTATTCAGCCCCCTTAAGTTAATACTTTGTAGCACCACCTTTTGCTGCGATTACAGCTGTAAGTCACTTGGGGTATGTCTCTATCAGTTTTGCACATCGAGAGACTGACATTTTTTCCCATTCCTCCTTGCAAAACAGCTCGAGCTCAGTGAGGTTGGATGGAGAGCATTTGTGAACAGCAGTTTTCAGTTCTTTCAACAGTTTCTCGATTGGATTCAGGTCTGGACTTTGACTTGGCCATTCTAACACCTGGATATGTTTGTTTTTGAACCATTCCATTGTAGATTTTGCTTTATGTTTTGGATCATTGTCTTGTTGGAAGACAAATCTCCATCCCAGTCTCAGGTCTTTTGCAGACTCCATCAGGTTTTCTTCCAGAATGGTCCTGTATTTGGCTCCATCCATCTTCCCATCAATTTTAACCACCTTCCCTGTCCCTGCTGAAGAAAAGCAGGCCCAAACCATGATGCTGCCACCACCATGTTTGACAGTGGGGATAGTGTGTTCAGGGTGATGAGCTGTGTTGCTTTTACGCCAAACATAGCGTTTTGCATTGTTGCCAAAAAGTTCAATTTTGGTTTCATCTGACCAGAGCACCTTCTTCCACATGTTTGGTGTGTCTCCCAGGTGGCTTTTGGCAAACTTTAAACGACACTTTTTATGGATATCTTTAAGAAATGGCTTTCTTCTTGCCACTCTTCCATAAAGGCCAGATTTGTGCAATATACGACTGATTGTTGTCCTATGGACAGAGTCTCCCACCTCAGCTGTAGATCTCTGCAGTTCATCTAGAGTGATCATGGGCCTCTTGGCTCTGATCAGTCTTCTCCTTGTATGAGCTGAAAGTTTAGAGGGACGGCCAGGTCTTGGTAGATTTGCAGTGGTCTGATACTCCTTCCATTTCAATATTATCGCTTGCACAGTGCTCCTTGGGATGTTTAAAGCTTGGGAAATCTTTTTGTATCCAAATCCAGCTTTAAACTTCTTCACAACAGTATCTCGGACCTGCCTGGTGTGTTCCTTGTTCTTCATGATGCTCTCTGCGCTTTTAACGGACCTCTGAGACTATCACAGTGCAGGTGCATTTATACGAAGACTTGATTACACACAGGTGGATTGTATTTATCATCATTAGTCATTTAGGTCAACATTGGATCATTCAGAGATCCTCACTGAACTTTTGGAGAGAGTTTGCTGCACTGAAAGTAAAGGGGCTGAATAATTTTGCACTCCCAATTTTTCAGTTTTTGATTTGTTAAAAAAGTTTGAAATATCCAATAAATGTCGTTCGACTTCATGATTGTGTCCCACTTGTTGTTGATCCTTCACAAAAAAATACAGTTTTATATCTTTATGTTTGAAGCCTGAAATGTGGCAAAAGGTCGCAAAGTTCAAGGGGGCCGAATACTTTTGCAAGGCACTGTACATACTACCTCAATACTCCCTCAATTGGGCCGACCAACCAGTGCTCCGCACATTGGCTAACCGGCTATCTGCATTGTGTCCCGCCACCCACCACCCGCCAATCCCTCTTTTACACTACTGCTACTCTCTGTTCATCATATATGCACAGTCACTTTAACCATATCTACATGTACATACTACCTCAATCATCCTGACTAACCCGTGTCTGTATGTAGCCTCGCTACTTTTATAGCCTCGCTACTGTACATAGCCTGTCTTTTTACTGTTGTTTTATTTCTTTACCTACCTATTGTTCACCTAATACCTTTTTTGCGCTATTGGTTAGAGCCTGTAAGTAAGTAATTCACTGTAAGGTCTACTTACACCTGTTGTATTCGGGGCACATTAGGGACATCTTGCCCATGCAGGAGCGAGAGTTCTTGCTGGGCTTAGCTCAGCGAAAGAGATGGCGGAAGTAAAGACAGAATCTGACCCTAATTGGGTGACTTACAATACACCACAAACTATGATGGCAGGAGTGGAGGAGGAATAGGAGAGGAGGCAGAGGGCGAAAAGACACCACTTCCATGGTGGTCTATTCTTAGCCTCTACTCTCTCCTCAGACTAGGGGGGTGGGAGGGGGCAGTGTGCAGCTGATTTGCTACGACACAAGACACACTGGTTGCTGTGGACTCCTGTGGCCTAGATATGAGAGACTCTTGTAACCCTCACATCCTCACACGCATAAGCGCACACACACACATATACAGTACATACACTGTCTTACAGTAACCACTGACTGGAAAGTAGAATCTCTGCTACAGACACAGGAATATAAGAGATGACCTGTAAACAGTAGACAGAGAGAAGGAGATGAGGGAAGAGATAAGGAGAAGGAGATGAGGGAAGCGAGAAGGAAAAGGAGATGAGGGAAGAGAGAAGGAGATGAGGGAAGAGATAAGGAGAATGAGATGAGGGAAGAGAGAAGGAGAAGGAGATGAGGGAAGAGAGAAGGAGAAGGAGATGAGGGAAGAGAGAATGAGATGAGGGAGTGAGAAGGAGATTTGGGAGAGAGAAGGAGATGAGGGAAAGAGAGAAGGAGATGAGGGAGAGAGAAGGAGATGAGGGAAGAGAGAAAGAGATGAGTGAGAGAGAAGGAGATGAGGGAGAGAGAAGGAGATGAGGGAAGAGAGAAGGAGATGAGAGAGAGAGAAGGAGATGAGGAAGATGAGGAAGAGAGAAGGAGATGAGGAAGAGAGAAGGAGATGAGGGAGAGAGAAGGAGATGAGGGAAGAGAGAAGGAGATGAGGGAGAGAGAAGGAGATGAGGAAGAGAGAAGGAGATGAAGGAGATGAGAGAAGGAGATGAGGGAAGAGAGAAGGATATGAGGGAGAGAGAAGGAGATGAGGAAGAGAGAAGGAGATGAGAGAAGGAGATGGGGGAAAGAGAGGAAGATGAGGGAGAGAGAAGGAGATGAGGGAAAGAGAAGGAGATGAGGGAGAGAGAAGGAGATGAGGGAGAGAGAAGGAGATGAGGGAGAGAGAAGGAGATGAGGGAAAGAGAAGGAGATGAGGAAGAGAGAAGGAGATGAGGGAAAGAGAAGGAGATGAGGAAGAGAGAAGGAGATGAGGGAGAGAGAAGGAGATGATGGAAAGAGAAGGAGATGAGAGAAGGAAATAAGGGAGAGAGAAGGAGATGAGGGAAAGAAAAGGTGATGAGGGAAGAGAGACGGAGATGAGGGAAAGAGAATGAGATGAGGGAAGAGAGAAGGAGATGAAGGAGATGAGGGAAGAGAGAAGGAGATGAGGAAGAGAGAAGGAGATGAAGGAGATGAGGGAAGAGAGAAGGAGATGAGGGAAGAGAGAAGGAGATGAGGGAGAGAGAAGGAGATGAGGAAGAGAGAAGGAGATGAGGGAAAGAGAAAGAGATGAGGGAAAGAGAAGGAGATGAGGGAGAGAGAAGGAGATGAGGGTTAGAGAAGGAGATGAGGGAGAGAGAAGGAGATGAGGGAAGAGAGAAGGAGATGAGGGAGAGAGAATGAGATGAGGGAAAGAGGAGATGAGGGAAAGAGAAGGAGATGAGGGAGAGAGAAGGAGATGAGGGAAAGAGAAGGAGATGAGGGAAAGAGAATGAGATGAGGGAGAGCAATAGCATTTGAAAGAAAGGGATGGAGACATAATCAAATAGACATAAAGAGAGAGGGGGGAGAAAATGGAGAAGAAGACGGTTAAAATGGAAGGGGAGATGGATAGAATGATAACAAGATAGAGAGGGAAAGAGAGAAGGGTAGAGGAATACCGAGGTGGAGGGAGAGAGAGACAGAGGTAGAGGGAGAGGGAGAGAGATAGCTAGCGGGAGTGAAGGAGAGAGAGGGAGAGATAGCTAGAGGGAGGGAGAGAGAGAGAGAGAGAGGGGGGAGAGATCACTTACTGTGTCCTCTAAACAGTCTGAGGTGCTGCATAGAGATGAAGGAGGCATGGTTGCCATGGCGGCAGCCCTGCATCCTTTTGTTAAAGATGTCACTCAGGGGGAATCAGGGCTAATGAGAAGGGAGTGTGTGTGTGTGTCGTGATCTTAGCAGTCTATTCAGGTGAGTGTGTATTGAGAATGTGTGTGTGTGTAATGTGTCCTAGGGTCGAGAGAGAGAGAGAGAGAGCAAGAGAGAGCAAGAGAGAGCAAGAGAGAGAGAGGGGCGCGTAGGCAACGGTATACATGTAAAGGAATGTCCATTGAAACTGAAATCAAAGGAGTTGTGAGTTTTTGTGCAAGTGCACATATGTGTGCACATTTATATGTGTGTGTATTTACTTGAGACAGAGGAGTGTATGAGAGAGTGTAGGTGCTGTGTGTGTTGTCTCCATTGAGACTGAGACAGGTAGAGTGTACAGGGCTGCGTAGGTGGACTGTTCTCTCTGCTCAGAAAATTAGAGAAGAATCAAAGAGGTGCAGGACTCGTTTAATCACTCTCTCTTCCTCTTTTCTTCTCCCTGTCTTTCTTCTCAGCAGAAACAGCCTTGAGGTTCAGACACCTGTGCGCGCACACACACACACACACACGCACGCACACACACGCACGCACACACACACACACACACACACACACACACACACACACACACACACACACACACACACACACACACACACACACACACACAAACAAACAAGCGGGTACACACATATTCATACAAACGCACACGCACAGTAATATTAGTCTGTCAACACTGCCATCAAAGTGTGCGAGAGGGCCTCATTTCAGTCTTTCCTATTTTTCCATTTCCTTTCTTTTATTCTCTCCCTTTCTCTGTCTCTCCACTGACAGGGATAAATAATTTGATCTAGAGGGTTTTCAAATTCCACCACTCTGAGAAGCGTGACGTTAATCTTTTATTATCTGCCCTCTCATTCTGCCCTTTTCTTTCTCTTCCATTTCTTTCTGCTTATCCCACCTTCCCTCCCCCTCTCCAACCCTATCCCTCCCTCCAACTCTCCAACCCTATCCCTCCCTCCCCCTCTCCAATCCCTCCCTCCCCCTCTCCAACCCTATCCCTGCCTCCCCCTCTCCAACCCTATCCCTCCCTCCCCCTCTCCAACCCTATCCCTCCCTCCCCCTCTCCAACCCTATCCCTGCCTCCCCCTCTCCAACCCAATCCCTGCCTCCCCCTCTCCAACCCTATCCCTGCCTCCCCCTCTCCAACCCTATCCCTCCCCCTCTCCAACCCTATCCCCCCCCCTCTCCAACCCTATCCCTCCCCTCTCCAACCCTATCCCTCCCCTCTCCAACCCTATCCCTCCCCCCTCTCCAACCCTATCCCTCCCTCCCCTCTCCAACCCTATCCCTCCCTCCCCTCTCCAACCCTATCCCTCCCTCCCCTCTCCAACCCTATCCCTCCCCCCCCTCCAACCCTATCCCTCCCTCCCCTCTCCAACCCTATCCCTCCCTCCCCTCTCCAACCCTATCCCTCCCTCCCCCTCTCCAACCCTATCCCTCCCTCCCCTCTCCAACCCTATCCCTCCCTCCCCTCTCCAACCCTATCCCTCCCTCCCCTCTCCAACCCTATCCAACCCTATCCCTCCCTCCCCTCTCCAACCCTATCCCTCCCTCCCCTCTCCAACCCTATTCCTCCCTCCCCTCCCCTCTCCAACCCTATCCCTCCCTCCCCTCTCCAACCCTATCCCTCCCTCCCCTCTCCACCCTATCCCTGCCTCCCCCTCCAACCCTATCCCTCACTCCCCCTCTCCAACCCTATCCCTCCCTCCCCTCTCCAACCCAATCCCTCCCTCCCCCTCCAACCCTATCCCTGCCTCCCCCTCTCCAACCCTATCCCTCCCCTCCTCTCCAACCCAATCCCTCCCTCCCCCTCCAACCCTATCCCTCCCTCCCTCCCCTCTCCAACCCAATCCCTCCCTCCCCCCTCCAATCCCTCCCTCCCCCCTCCAACCCAATCCCTCCCTCCCCTCTCCAACCCTATCCCTCCCCCCCCTCTCCAACCCTATCCCTCCCTCCCCTCTCCAACCCAATCCCTCCCTCCCCCCTCCAACCCTATCCCTCCCCTCCCCTCTCCAACCCTATCCCTCCCTCCCCTCTCCAACCCTATCCCTGCCTCCCCTCTCCAACCCTATCCCTCCCTCCCCTCTCCAACCCTATCCCTCCCTCCCCCTCTCCAACCCTATCCCTCCCTCCCCTCCAACCCTATCCCCTCCCCCTCTCCAACCCTATCCCTCCCTCCCTCCCCTCTCCAACCCTATCCCTCCCTCCCCTCTCCAACCCTATCCCTCCCTCCCCTCTCCAACCCTATCCCTCCCTCCCCTCTCCAACCCTATCCCTCCCTCCCCTCTCCAACCCTATCCCTCCCTCCCCTTCTCCAACCCTATCCCTCCCTCCCCTCTCCAACCCTATTCCCTCCCTCCCCTCTCCAACCCTATCCCTCCCTCCCCCTCCAACCCTATCCCTCCCTCCCCTCTCCAACCCTATCCCTCCCTCCCCTCCAACCCTATCCCTGCCTCCCCTCTCCAACCCTATCCCTCACTCCCCCTCTCCAACCCTATCCCTCCCTCCCCTCTCCAACCCAATCCCTCCCTCCCTCTCTCCAACCCTATCCCTGCCTCCCCCTCTCCAACCCTATCCTTCCCTCCCCTCTCCAACCCAATCCCTCCCTCCCCCCTCCAACCCTATCCCTCCCTCCCTCCCCTCTCCAACCCAATCCCTCCCCCCCCTCTCCAACCCAATCCCTCCCTCCCCCTCTCCAACCCAATCCCTCCCTCCCCCCTCCAACCCTATCCCTCCCCCTCTCCAACCCTATCCCTGCCTCCCCTCTCCAACCCAATCCCTCCCTCCCCCTCTCCAACCCTATCCCTGCCTCCCTCTCTCCAACCCTATCCCTGCCTCCCTCTCTCCAACCCTATCCCTGCCTCCCTCTCTCCAACCCTATCCCTCCCTCCCTCTCCAACCCTATCCCTCCCTCCCCTTTCCAACCCAATCCCTCCCTCCCCCTCTCCAACCCTATCCCTGCCTCCCTCTCTCCAACCCTATCCCTGCCTCCCTCTCTCCAACCCTATCCTTCCCTCCCTGTCCAACCCTATCCCTCTCTCCCTCCAACCCTATCTCCCCATCTCCAACCCTATCCCTCCCTCCCCATCTCCAACCCTATCCCTCCCTCCCCCGTCCAACCCTATCCCTCCCTCCCCGTCCAACCTTATCCTTCCCTCCCCCTGTCCAACCCTATCCCTCCCTCCCCCGTCCAACCTTATCCTTCCCTCCCCTGTCCAACCCTATCCCTCCCCCCCCCCGTCCAACCTTATCCTTCCCTCCCCTGTCCAACCCTATCCCTCCATCCCCCTCTCCAACCCTGTCCTGGCTCTAGTCTAATGATTCATATTTCAAATCTAATACCTTTTCATTTAGCCTGTCTAAACTGCTTCAGCCACCACAGCTGATGACCTTAATTGGCTGAGAGAATAGTGGCTTAGAGGGACAGGTACACGCATGTCTGGGTGTATACAAATACACACTCAGTTTACAGGAGAGAGGGAGGAGAGAGAGGTAGAGAGATAGGGTGGAGAGAGAGAGGAGATAGGGAGGAGAGAGAGGAGGAGAGAGAGGTAGAGAGAGAGGAGATAGGGTGGAGAGAGAGGTAGAGAGAGAGGAGATAGGGTGGAGAGAGAGAGGAGATAGGGAGGAGAGAGAGGAGGAGAGAGAGATGAGATAGGGTGGAGAGAGAGAGGAGAGATAGGGAGGAGAGAGAGGAGGAGAAAGAGGAGGAAATAGGGAGGAGAGAGAGGAGGAGAGAGAAGAGGAATAGGGAGGAGAGAGGTGGAGAGAGGAGGAGAGAGGGAGGAGGAGATAGGAAGGAGAGAAAGAAGGAGAGAAAGGTGGAGAGAGAGGAGGAAAGGAGATTTAGATGAGGTGAGAGATGACATGCACACACTCCTATACACACATGCACACACACCATGTGCACACACACAAACACTCATATACACACACACGCCTCTCTCTCTGTCTCTCCCTTTGATCTCTAGCTCTGCCCCACATTGCATATTAAGATGACCGGGCCCTGTTTGGTATTCCAGAGCGGGCAGGCAGCGATGCCAGTCTCCATATCCTCTCCCTGCTTCTCCCTGCTTCCCTCTGAAAGAGAGCAGAAACCCTCTGTCTGTCTCAAGATGCTTATCCCACTAAATGGGTCTGAAATGGCCCGAGAACAGACGGGAGGAGAGAAGGAAGGAGAGAAGGAGGGGAGAGGGTGGGTGAAGGAGGAGGGAGAGACTGTGGGAGGGATAGAAGGAGGGAAAGAGGGAGGGAGAGGCATTAGGCCCAGGCAGTACAGATGGAGTGAGTGAGTGTGTGAATGAGTGAGTGAGCAGGGGAAGAGAAGCAAAGCGATAGAGCTGATGTTAGCAGAGAGAGGATAATTAAATGTTATTATCACAATGAGCCAGTAATACAGGCTGCTTTATACTGTTATAGACCTTCTCTCACTCTCTCTAACCCTCCCTTTCTCTGTGTGCCTCAACGAAGGAGGGACAGAGGAGAGAGAGCAAGGGATAGATTTAATCTGAGGGTGGTGGGAGAGTGAGAAAGAGAGGCAGTGAAAGAGGCAAACAGAATTAGAAATAGAGAGTGAGTGATTGAGTGAGTGAGTGAGTGAGTGAGTGAGTGAGTGAGTGAGTGAGGGAGGGAGGGAGGGAGGGAGGGAGGGAGGGAGGGAGGGAGTGAGGGAGGGAGGGAGGGAGGGGGGAGGGAGGGAGGGAGGGAGGGAGGAGTTAGGTGGAGGTTACTGTTCAATGTTTGGGATTAGTATGACTCTAAAGCTCTCTCTCTTTTCTCTCTCTCTCTCTCACTCTCATTCTCTAAGCCCTGGGGATGGCACAGCTTTAGTTAAACTGCTCTATTAAATGGCGCCTGTTGAGAAAATCAAATTATAACTTCCTTTAATCAGTGAGTATCAGTGGCCCACACAGGGAGGGAGAGAGGAAGAGAGGGAGAGAAGAAAAGAGAGACTGAGAGAGAGAGAGAGAGAGAGAGAGAGAGAGAGAGAGAGAGGGAACCTGTCTCCCATCTGCTTTGGTTCCCATGGCAACAACATGGTGGATGGTGGATGGTGGGGGGTAGGTATGGGCTATGGAATGTCTGCATCCATCGCTTCCTCTCTAAACATTTGGAGAGAGTGTGAGAGAGAGAGAGAGAGAGAGAGAGAGAGAGAACTATATGTCTACTGTAACACTGTAACTATCAGTTCTCTCTAATTCTATCAGTTGTCTACCAGCAGTCTCCCAGTGTTATACCTAGGCCTCATACGGTATCAGTATTATAGTCCTGTTCAATCATAAATCCAGCTCATAAGGTCTGTTCTAATCACTCCCTGATTAGTCAATAACACAGGTGGGCGACTGCTCACATCTCCGGGGGCATCGTCTGCAATGTGGCTCGTTAATGGTCAGTAACCTGCCTAGAGGAACAGAACTGTTAGGAAACACTGCTAGGGGGGAGTCCACAAAGAGAGAGAGAGAGGGATGGGGGAGGCAAGCAGGATGGAGAGAGGAGAGGAAGATGAGTCCATTACAACTCTGACCACGTTTCCATCCACAGTTTTTAAAGTGAGTAAAGTCATACCGTATTAAAGTCCATTTTTATAAATGCCGACAGATAATATGTTCATTCAACATGGTGGGATCTTTTTGTTTTAGTAAAAGTAAATATGTGAGAAATGGAGGTGGAAATGCCTTTATGCACAAATATTGATATAATAACCATCATATGGAATGAAACTTGAAGTCACTCAATGATAGGGAGTCTGGTCCTCACACTACGACTCGGGAAACCATGCAGTTTATTAGGCTACAGATGAAATATCTCATGATGAAATTCACAGGGTGGTGATCTTGATGCTCCTTTCCAATAAATATTGAGGGTCTGATTCTGGTGACATGATGATCGATGCATGACTGCCATTTGACAAATAAGAATATTCTGGCTCTTATCCATAATAATCTCATCATATAGACTAGCCTACCCACTCTGTCAACCTGGTTTCAGAGCATTTCGTATTATTCTGTATGTAAACTCGAGACAGTCCATTTAGTATGATATGGTACTGTATCTGCAAGCTGTTGGCTAGAGCGCAGGTGCCAAAACTAGAGTAGCAACATTCATCCAATTGGATGAAAACATAGCTTGTGGGAGAAAAAAAGAGTGAGATTTTTTTTTAAATGATCAGATATGCCCGAAAAGAGAGATAAAACAGAACATTCTACAGGCTGGATCTTATAAGCCTAGTGCTTGTAGAATCCAGGATAGAATATTATAGGACATAATCGAATAGAATAGAAGATTCTGTAGCAACCATCAGTGAGAATTTCTGTAGTGGTGCTTGACTGTTACTCATAGCAACACTGCATACCATGATAATAGGCTGCCTGATGATTGGTTGGACAGCAGAGCTCCAGTGTGTGACCTCATCGGTGTGTGAGTGAGCTCACCGGCTCAGTATTTTGATAACCCTACCGAGTGAGGCTGCTTTCACCACTGCAGAATCTTCTAATGAACTCACTTAACAAACCCATCCCTACAAAACCAAAACATCAACAGCAGGAACTAGGCTGAGGATACACACATGGCAATAAAAGTGTTTCTCTTAGCAAAGATGAGGTGCTTCTCTGTTGGGTCTATTGTGTCTTTCTGTATTGAAGGGGAATTGAAATGAGTCGTTGTGCTGGGTGATATGTAAAAAATCACTTTACTTTGACCATAAAGCCCCATTCTATCTGAGTATGTGTGTGGAGTAGCCAACCAAGCCTCTTTTAGGAACAGCAGTGTTGCGAGGACAGGGTACCCCGTCTTCCCATCATGCATGGCATCCCCTCTAAGACCTCTCACTGGGCAGGCTGGGGCATGAATAGGTAATCGATTAGTACGGCCTCGTCTCGTCCTGGTCAGCAGCAGACTGAGTACCGTATGCTGAAGGAAGATCTCTCTCTCTTCGTCTCTCACTTTCTCTCTCCCTCTGCCCCCCCCTTTCCCCCTGTCAGTGTATCTACAGCATGTCTCCCTGCATGGCAGCGTTTACTAAAGCGTTAAATAATGCAGAAGGTAATGTGAGAGAGCAGTCAATGTTGGTGTCCTGCTTTAACACACACGCACACTCACACGGAACCAGAGTCAAGTAATCACCTAAATATTTAACCAAGTCTCATGTAGGTATGTTTCATATATAATAGGCCACATCAAAATATATGAGGAATATTTTGTTTGATTTGAGTAGAGTAGAGGAGGGCGGAGCCTGTTGTTCTGTTTCCTCACTGTGTTCTAACTTCCCAGCCAATGAAGCAGCCAGAGAGTGGGAACACATGAGAGTCAGAATGGCAGCCTGGTAGCTCTGCTAGTGTTCATGTCTAATGCACCCCAGTCTGGGAATACTGTCAGTCGACTGTAACTACATAGTGGACTTTTCTGTTCTGTTCTGTGAGTACTACACAGAGTTGTACGAGATCTTCAGTTTCTTGGCAATTTCTCACATGGAATAGCCTTCATTTCTCAGAACAAGAATAGGCTGACAAGTTTCAGAAGAAAGTTCTTTGTTTCTGGCCATTTTGAGCCTGTAATCGAACCCACAAATGCTGATGCTCTAGATACTCAACTAGTCTAAAGAAGGACAGTTTTATTGCTTCTTTAATCAGAACAACAGTTTTCAGCTGTGCTAACATAATTGCAAAAGGGTTTTCTAATGATCAATTAGCCTTTTAAAATGATCAACTTGGATTAGCTAACACAAAGTGTCGTTTGAACAAAAGGAGTGATGGTTGCTGATAATGGGCCTCTCTACACTTATGTAGATATTCCATAAACAACCAGTCGTTTCCAGCTACAATAGTCATTCACAACATTAACAATGTCTACACTGTATTTCTGATCAATGTTATGTTATTTTAATGGATAAAAAAATGTGCTTTTCTTTAAAAAACAAGGAAAATTCTAAGTGACCCCAAACCTTTGAACTGTAGTGTATGTACGCACGTACACACATGCACACACAGACACGCACACACACACACAAACATGCACAGTCTACACTGAAATCCAGAGAGAGAGAGGGACAGAGATCTGTACACAGTTTTATGCTCTGTCACTGATCGGCACTAACATACACCAACATGTCTAATGTAACCATGACCTCTTAGTCAAAAGTCACAAATATGCAGGGCTGCACTGAGAAGCTTAGGAGAGCTTATGTTATGTTGTTCATATCTGTGTGTAAAAGGACAGAGAGTAGATCTGAGAATGTCAGTTAAACACAGAATATCTCTAGATTATTTTCAGAATTCCGTTTGTCCTTCCTCGGCTCCTCCCTCTCGTATGACATTATCTCTGTCTTCACAACAAAGACTCCCAACCCTGACACGAGACATGACTCCTGTCCTGCAATCTGTGTTGTCCTGCACAAATACCCTCTTCCCTCATTCTCTCAGTTTTCGTCCCTACAGAACACTCCAGTAAAGTAGAGTACCTAGAGACGCTCTCTCTCTGTTATTTTTAGTAGATTCTCCAATAAGCAATTACAACAGGCTGTTTAAATAATTGAATCTCCTGTGTCCTGTGGGCTGTTGCGGAGTTGTTCTGAAGGCCCATGGTCTTTCTCTCAGATCTTGTTTACTTTTCCTCAAAGCATGGGATTGTCTTCTGTCTGTCTGTCTGTCTGTCTGTCTGTCTGTCTGTCTGTCTGTCTGTCTGTCTGTCTGTCTGTGTCTGTCTGTCTGTCTGTCTGTCTGTCTGTCTGTCTGTCTGTCTGTCTGTCTGTCTGTCTGTCTGTCTGTCTGTCTGTCTGTCTGTCTGTCTGTCTGTCTGTCTGTCTGTCTGTCTGTCTGTCTGTCTGTCTGTCTGTCTGTCTGTCTGTCTGTCTGTCTGTCTGTCTGATTGCTGGTAGAGTATGATGGGTATTAAGACAACTCTCCTACTGTCACTCTCACAGTACTACAACTGTTGGGTGACATGGTGGATGAGGTTAGGTGGATGCAATGTTATTTCAATGTTATTATGTGATATTTGTTTGTTTTGCAAGTGGCAAGCACTATGTCATGCACAAACACGTGAACTCTTGCACGCACAAGAAAGCACACGAACAGGCACACACACACGCACACGCACACACACACACGTTACGTGACAGTAGAGTATCGTATCCGATGACGACTTCCTTTTCTGAGTTAACGATGAATTCTTTGGTGACTGTAGAGTCCAATCCGAGATAAACAAACTTTATTGCAGGTGTGGCATATGCAGTCTGTGTTGGCGGGGGCAGGCATGGTTGTATGTCTCCTGAGCTGTCTCCTCCCACCTCTGTACACCGCTCTCGCAGAGCTGCCGCCAGGTGGAACGGTCGGCAGCAGGATCCTCTAGGTCTGTGGGTTTGATGTTGCACTTCTTCAGTGATGTTTTCAGCTGGTCCTTGTAGCACTTCATCTCCCCCTGCAGACAGCCGGCCAAGATGTAGCTGGCCATACAGGAGTTTCCACGGCAAACGCTCCTGAGACATTCTAATAACATGCCCAAGCCAGCACAATTGGTGTTGGGTGACCATAGCCTCCATACTCCTGCAGTTGGTCTTAGCAAGTATTTCTGTATGAGGCACACGGTCGCACCAGGTGATTCCCAGGATGCCCTGCAGCCATCTTATGTGGAATCGCTCAAGCTGCTTGTTGTGGTGACTGTAAGTGACCCAGGCTTCACAGCTGTAAAGAAGTGTGGTGATGCAGATGGCTTGATAGACAGTGAATTTGGTGTGGAGGTGGAGATCTCTGTTTTGGAAGACCATGTGTCTGAGTTTCCCGAAGGTAGCTGATGCTTGCTTGATCCTACTTTGAATTTTAGAAGTTGATACTGCAGTCCTCCAAGACGATGCTGCCCAGGTATTTGAAGGATGGGACTATTGGCAGGGATTTGTGTTCAATGGTGAAGACAGACATGGTGGGTGGAGGGCTGGATCTCCATTGGCAGACCACCTCTGTCTTAGTGGTGTTGATAGACAGTCCCATCTTGCTATAGACCCTTCACAGCTGCTACAAGGATGGACTGAAGGTCTTCTGGACTGTGGGCCACAGGAGCACAGTCATCAGTATACTGCAGCTCAAGAACACACTCTGTCAAAACCTTGGTGGCTGCTTGGAACCTCCTGATGTTGAATAGGTTTCAATCCAGCCTGAAGTCCACCACAACACTGCTGCTGTCCTCAAGCTCCTTGTGAAGAAGTTGGGTGACACATAGGAGGAAGATGTTACAGAGGACAGGTGACAGCACCACCCCTGCATCATACTGATGCTTACTACAAAGAACACTGACTCTTGCCCTCCTATGGCCACCCGAGCCGTCATCCCATCATGGAACCGGCAAAGGATGTTGACAAATTTCTCTGGATAGCCAATTTTGATTAGAATACCCATAGTAGTTCCCTGGTCACAGTGTCGAAGGCCTTGGAGAGGTCCTGATGTCGTTCACTGCACTTCTCCTGGAGTTGCCGTGCCATGAATATCATGTCGACCGTACTGCTGTTCTTTCGGAATCCGCATTGTGACTCTGGCAGTAGTTCCTCTGTGATGTTATTCACCAGCCTGTGTAGCATCACCTTAGCCAGGTCCTTGCCGGAAACAGCCAGAAGAGATATCCCTTGGCTGTTGCCGCAGATGGATTTGCCACTGTTTTTCTTATAGATAGTGACAATGTTTGCATCCTACCACTGTTGGGGAATGATCTACCGGTCCCAAACCTCAGTGATGTACTGGTGGAGCGTGCTGGTGCAGAAGTAACCTCCCTTCTTAAGTAGCTCTGCCAGGATGCTGTCAGCACCAGGAACCTTGTTGTTCTTGAGTGAATGGATAGCTGATAACACCTCTTGGAAGGTTGGCGAATGGTTGAGGTCTTGAATACACACACGCACGCACACACACACACACACACACACACACACACACACACACACACACACACACACACACACACACACACACACACACACACACACAGAGAAAGAAAGGGGGCTGGGAGCTAGCAGGGGCCTCAGAGGAGAATAGAAACATTAAGCACAAGAAGTCAGAGTGGTCCTCTTATTTAATATTTAATCAAGATACATATCAAATGTAATCCAAATGTGTAATTATGACTACTGGGGACTGAATCAGTTGGTGTGTTTGTACATGGTTGAGTGTGTGTGTGTGTGTGTGTGTGTGTGTGTGTGTGTGTGTGTGTGTGTGTGTCTGTGTGCGTGCGTGTGTGTAAGCTATTACATTTATTACAGAGAAACAACCCTTATCTCCTTCTTCCCTCTTTTTGCCTATCTTATAATATCACCTTCCTTCTCTGTGTGTCAGACTTCCTGACACGTTTAAAAATGTAATCAATGTGTCTACCTCACTGTGTGTAGCATCAAAATGAAAATGCATTGCAGGAGAGGAGGAGGAAGAGGGGAGACAAGGGAGTTGGTTAAAGTAGATTCCTAATCAGTATGCAGTGAATGCTATGCTGTGTGTGTTCGATATTGTGCAGGTAGTGTTATAAGCCCTAGGTAGCCTATGCACACACAGTTTACTGGGTTTTAATAGTCGTTTTCATGTCAAACCAGTGGAATATAATATTCTA
Source organism: Oncorhynchus tshawytscha (assembly GCF_018296145.1). Taxonomy (NCBI): domain Eukaryota; kingdom Metazoa; phylum Chordata; class Actinopteri; order Salmoniformes; family Salmonidae; genus Oncorhynchus; species Oncorhynchus tshawytscha. Next base: position 62,617,223 of record NC_056431.1, read on the forward strand.
ATTTTCAAAAGCCTACTTGTCCGTGTTTTCTGTCCGACAGTTACATTCTCATTGGCACACAGACCAGGGGTGTATTCATTACGTCTTGCAACGGAAACCTTTTACCATTTAAGAACCAAGCGGAAGCAATCAAAATGGGAAATTAGCTACTTGAATTTGTCCAATAGAAACTCTCGTTTTCGTTGCAAAACGTTTTCTGTTTGGCGTAAACTGTTTCTGCAGCCGAAGCGTTTTGCAACAGAATCATCGTAATGAATATATCCAGGGGTGTGTTCAGCAGAACATAACGTTTTAGAACGTTCAGATAGAAATAGTCTACGTAGAACAAACATGCATCTAACACGTAGAATAAGGAATCACATTGGCGCCATTCGTGACATTTCTATCTGCAACGTTCGACAACGTTTGGCAGCTGAACATTGCCCTGACCTAGAATTGCTACTTAGAATTCGGACTAAACCAACAGGCTGGGACGGGCGGGGGAAACAGTAGGAAATCTTGGCTATAATGTAGTAGGACGGACCGCTGGAAGCTCAGGCGAAGGGGGCGACACATTGCTCTTTAATATCGTTGGACGAATAATGTTGCTATTTGATTACTACAATCAGGCTATAGAACGTAGCCTACTACACGAAGCAGGCCCGAGGAATCATTCCAGGTGAGTTTTCGGGGAAAGTGTCGCTGTGGCCGCTTGCCTCTTGGCAAGGCTACACGCGGGTCCTCCTCCCAGGGACATCTCAGTCCGGTATCCGCTGTACCCCTGTTCCCGAAGGATGGCCATAAAACCCGCGGTACCTGGTTTGACACAAGGAGTGATCGTTTTTTCACATCAACGGTGATTTAAACAAATATTTTGTGAAAACAGCGGATTATTTCACACAACGTTGACAGGATGTGTTATTACGCGCGGAGGAATATTTTTTTTAACACTATACAAGAGGAGGACCGATCGTGTTTCGCGAAACTGAAAATACGGTGCAACATGCATGTGCCACATTCTTCAACACAATCCGCGCAGGCATTATACAATACAATTAATATTTGCTTTAAAAAGGCGTAGGCTATTTTAGGTTCAGTAAATGGCCTAACATGTGTAGCTCCTACCTACCCTATTTGGCTATCCACACAGAGAACCTATATCCTACGTGGTATTAAGCTCAAGCGAATTTCGTTCACGACAACATTGTTACATTGTTACAGTACTGAACTTCAAAATGTAACACTGACTGCCGTGGGAGTGGCTTTATATTTCTCTTAGATAAAGCTTCAAATGTTTCCCTTTAATTGTTTAATTGTCTGTTTTGTGGGCGCTGATTTGGACAAGCAGGGTTATGCCGTGGCAAAAGCCGTGAGACCCCCCCACCTTTCGGGGCCGACTTTGTTTGCGCTGGCCGGGGCTGTGTGTGTGTGTGTGTGTGTGTGTGTGTGTGTGTGAGTGGAGAGCGCAGTATAGTCCCTTCCCCCCAACTCTGGTGGAACAGGAACAACTTTTTTTTAGGATAAAAAAGTTGCTGGAGTTCGGAGCGCCCTGGAGTACTGAGGCCGCCAAATACTGGCCAGTGAGACGCTGAGATTTCGGGGGGGGTCGTTTGCAAACCTAGTCTACGGTTATGTTATTTGACGGTGTATTTATGGCTGGCAATGTAATGCGGTAGTAGACTAGCTATACAGTTATAGGGCTACAGTACCCTATCTGGCTGTAACCTCTTGTATTGGCCATTCTGCAATTGGATCACTTGAAATCAAGTGATATCACTGATAATGCCCGATATGTAAACTAACCAAGGCCAGATAGGCCTACACGATTAAGTGGTATTGAATGTGTGTGTCAACGGCCACAGTCCTGCTGGTTTTCGTTTCTCCCAGTCACGTAATTGATCAATTATTGTTATTGATTGGCCAGAGTCCAAACACCTGGTTACCCTGAACCTTAATATGTCTGACGGCAACAATACGAACCAGTAGACTTACGCTGCCCCTTCTGGACTGGTCTTCTCTTCTCTGGTCTTCTCTCTTCTAGTCCAGTGTTCACCACCAACCCTGAGTGCTTTTTTTGTTCCAGCCCAGCACTAATACACCTGAATCGGCTCATCAAATCATTTTATTTGTCACATGCGCTGAATACAGGTGTAGACCTTAGAGTGAAATGCTTACTTTACAAGCCCTTAACAAACAATGAAATAGAGTTAAGAAAATATTTAGAGATAATTACATATCAATAACAAGGCTATATACAGGGGGTACCGGTACCGAGTCAATGTATGGGGGTACTGGTTATTCGAGGTAATTTGTAAAGTGACTGCATAGATAATAAACAGCTAGTAGCAGCACTGTAAAAACAAATGGGACTGGTGTGTGTGTGTGTGTGTGTATATGTAAATAGTCTGGGTGGCCATTTGATTAATTGTTCAGCAGTCTTATGGCTTGGGGGTAGAAGCTGTTAAGGAGCCTTTTGGTCCCAGACTTGGCGCTCCAGTTTCGCTTGCTGTGCAGTAGCATAGAGAACAGTCTATGAAGTTGAGTTGTAAGAGCTCTGGGCAAGAAGAAAAGCTTGAACACCCCTTAGGTCTCCAGGACCAGGGTTGGAGACCATTTAACCATTGAGCTAGGCTAGTTGTAGATAGAATATATTCTACTAAAGAGGGGCTGAACTAGTTCACATTTGAAGAATTGGCGCTGTTGTATCGTTCATGGCAGTGTAACATGTCTTTATGCAACAGACAGTTATTGGATGAGTATAAAAACTCTGTCTCTCTTAGGTGTGTGTTTGGCTGCGGTGACCTGTGTCTGTGAGGGTGTTGCCAGTGACTGAGCAAGGATCAGCTCCTGTGTTCAGGTGGCTTTGTCTGAGTGGGAGGAGTCAGGGTTCAAAGGTTGTGGCTCTGGGGACCCAAGGGATGGATCTCCATATGAGGCCCTACTGAGAGGGCTGGGGACCTACTAAGGTAATCAATCAATCACTATAGTCTGTCTGACACACACACACACACACACACACACACACACACACACACACACTACCTTTGCCTGTTTCAATGCCTGTTGAACATTCAAGGCTGTGAGGGGAGAAGAGATGACCCTGGATTGTTTTGGCCTAGCAGTGCTATCTGTGATCTACACATGGTGAAGACACAGGAGGCTCAGGGTGTTCTGCCTGAGAGAACCATCCACACGGTTTATTTATCTGTTATCTAATCCATAGACTGTTAACCAAAAACCACTGCAAGGAAGAGGACAGGGAAATGGATATGGGTGTATTAAGGCCAATTCATTTTTCTCCTTAGTGAATTTGGCTCATGTTTCCTGTATAGTTCACTTCATGGCTTTTAAAATTAAAATCCCGGGGTAAAACTGTCCTCACATCAATATGGGATGATTAGTAGGAGAGAAATGTGTGTTAGGGATCTATTCAATCTGTGGTGCTGAAGATCTGCTTTATAGCGCGATTGACCGTTAAAAGCATTGTTCCCGTGGTCGCGGAGAATGCATTCACTGTAAACGCTGCATATTAGGGCTGTGACAATACCATTATTGCAATATTGTTTCTGTGGCAAATGAAAACATGAAGCAGACCAAACTTTTTGGACCTTTAAAAACCTGCTATCTGTAAAATAAAGTGTGCTATAGCTTGGAAAATAAATAAATGTGACTAGATGACAACATAGTGATGTTTGTTTCCAACAGTTTTCCTAAAGAAGTGAAATCGGCTTTGTGTTCTGTTTCCTTGCCACGATACTAATGAGTATCGCGATACTTGTATCGTCCCGGCCCTACTGCATATGCCAGCTCAATCGGAAACGATCATTAAATGAATGCTGATCTTCCACGGTACTTTAGCAGTACACAAGGCACACCAACATACACCCACACACTGTAGGTAGGTAAGTAGGGGAAACAGAACAGTGACACGACATGAGGAACCAGTCTTTCAGACATAGGCTATGACTCACTATAGAAACCCATTCCCCAGCATGGCGAAAGCCACTGTCTGTCCCAGATAATATTCCTCTCCGTTTAACCATCCCACCAAATCTGTCTTTAAACTCCAGCTGACTTCTTAGACTCTCCAATCCCTTTTGTCATGTGCCTCTCCTCTCTGTAGCTACACTCTGTATAGCTGCTTTAACAGCTGAGGTCTAGAAACAGTCAGTATTGAACCTGGCATGTCCTACAAGCCCACAGAATACAGGCTGCTGGTGTGTTTTGTGCGTTGGGCTATCCTCACATCTGGGTCAGGCCGTAGTTGGGCTATCCTCACATCTGGGTCAGGCCGTAGTTGGGCTATCCTCACATCTGGGTCAGGCCGTAGTTGGGCTATCCTCACATCTGGGTCAGGCCGTAGTTGGGCTATCCTCACATCTGGGTCAGGCCGTAGTTGGGCTATCCTCACATCTGGGTCAGGCCGTAGTTGGGCTATCCTCACATCTGGGTCAGGCCGTAGTTGGGCTATCCTCACATCTGGGTCAGGCCGTAGTTGGGCTATCCTCACATCTGGGTCAGGCCGTAGTTGGGCTATTCCACAGAGTGATGCTGAGAATCCGATTTCTCACTTTAAAATGCAGCTCTATGCACAAAAGACTACTTTTAACAATTTCCTCTAAAATTTGACAAACAGTTACTTGAAGAACGGTGCAGATGCCAAGTTTGTTCACAGAATAACGGCACCAACAGCACAAACCGTCATTCTGTTACCAAACCTGGCATCTGCACTGTTCTTAAAGTACATTTATTTTTGTACAATTCAGTGGAAATTGTTAAAAGTAGTCCTTGTTCAGAGTTGTATGTTTTGTTTAACTCTGCAATCATTGTTTTTAGCTTGACATTCATTTTAAAGTGAGAAATCATCTGAGTCTCAGTGTCACTGTTACTGTGGATTGCCCATCTGTCACTCGTCCTCCGTGTTGCTGTGTGTTGACAGACAGTTTGGCCTGTGTACAGGCTGTTCCCCCTGGCCCTAGGTGGGGAGTTGGAGACAGAACCACAGTCTCTGCTTGTACCCAGAACCATGGTAGCCACTAGCCTGGCAGTTGGTCTGCAGATGACACCGCTCAATATTGTCAGCAGGGTTGTGAGCATCCGGCACCAAATCGGAAGAAAACTGACCCAAATGTTTTGTTGAGGTTTGCCCTAATGAATGCAACCAGAATGAGCAAAATCATGAGGTAATTGTTCTTAATTAAGGGGTAATGGATGAGGTTAGGTAGATGGCGTGCCGTCTCTCTTTTTGCATGGCCAGAATGTGATTGTACAGTTCCAGCTGGTAGGTTTGTCTTCTGGTCTGGTGCTGTTCCAAGGTACCAGAACCCTGGGCTCCTTTATCGTTCCAGAACGTCTCATTACTTTGTTCCCAACTAAGGTTCCATATGATCCTTCTACCCAGTCTCAGTGAAACTCTGTGTCTACCAGCCTGTGTGTAACTTGTGTGTCTGTGAATGTGCCTGCATGTCTATAATACGTGTGTTTCTGTGTCTGCCAGCCTGTGTGTAACTTGTGTGTCTGTGAATGTGCCTGCATGTCTATAATACGTGTGTTTCTGTGTCTGCCTGTGCGCTTTAATTAGGCAGGTCTTTGCCAGTGTGTTTAAACTTCCACGGGAATGACACACCAGGGTAAAATGTGGTAATTCAGGGACAGACCATGGTTCATGTTCTCTCCACAGGGCTAATGTTGGCCTACAAGACAGGAGAGGAGGTGGGTGTGTGTGATGTAATCATCAAAGATAAGAATTACTGCCACAAATATGCCCTCTGCAGCTTTTATTGTGTAAGCCTTGGGTCAGTAGGACCTTATTCGAGGTGTGTGTACAGTATGTTAGACACAAAACAGACAGACTTTGACCTCAGCTAAATCTGCTCTCTCTGTCCCCATGCTCCTCCCATTCCTCAGGATCACTAATCAATGACTTGGTCTCACGCCATCAAAAATTACCACATGAGGGCCTCCCGGGTGGCGCAGTGGTTAAGGGCGCTGTACTGCAGCGCCAGCTGTGCCACCAGAGACTCTGGGTTCGCGCCCAGGCTCTGTCGCAACCGGCCGCGACCGGGAGGTCCGTGGGGCGACGCACAATTGGTCTAGCGTCGTCCGAGTTAGGGAGTGCTTGGCCGGTAGGGATATCCTTGTCTCATTGCGCACCAGCGACTCCTGTGGCGGGCCGGGAACAGTGCGCGCTAACCAAGGTTGCCAGGTGCACAGTGTTTCCTCCGACACATTGGTTAGGCTGGCTTCCGGGTTGGATGCGCGCTGTGTTAAGAAGCAGTGTGGCTTGGTTGGGTTGTGTTTCGGAGGACGCATGACTTTCAACCTTTGTCTCTCCCGAGCCCGTACGGGAGTTGTAGCGATGAGACAAGATAGTAGCTATGAAATTGGGGAGAAAAGGGGGTATATTTAAAAAATAAATAAAATAAATCATCACACGCTCCTGCTGCTCTGATTGGGGGGAGGGGAAGTGTACAGTATAGAAATGGACCACATAGATTTAACATCACAATATCCAGTTGTATGACAGACCATCAAATGTTTGCATGATAGACTGGAATGTTTCAATTTTGTTGTTGCACATCAAATTGAAATATTTGCATTGTGCCTTTTCAGTGGTGCCTACATTTTAGCCGGGCATATCCAGCTCCTTCGGGGGAAAGGGAAGTGTGTGTTGTGTTCCCTCTGTGTGGCACAGGGCCTCACAAGGCTCTGACCGCTGGGATTTCTCACAATGTTTTGAGCCGCAGGGAAATGTCCTCACAGCATGAGCTAAGGAGGAATGTGGACAGAGTGTGGGAGCGACCAGAGGGATGGAGGGAGGTAGTCACAAACGAGAGAACACTGCAGAGGGTGGGGAGGAGGGAGGGCAGGAGGAGGGAGGGCAGGAGGTGAGAGGACGGAGGGCAGGAGGTGAGAGGGGGAGGTGAGAGGGCAGGAGGTGAGGGAGGGAGGGCAGGAGGTGGGAGGGCAGGAGGTGGGAGGACAGGACAGGGCAGGAGGTGGGAGGACAGGGAGGGCAGGAGGTGGGAGGGCAGGAGGTGGGAGGACAGGACAGGGCAGGAGGTGGGAGGACAGGGCAGGAGGTGGGAGGACGAGGCAGGAGGTGGGAAGACAGGGCAGGAGGTGAGAGGACGTGAGAGGACAGGAGGTGAGAGGGCAGGGAGGGTGAGAGGACAGGGAGGGCAGGAGGGTGAGAGGACAGGGAGGGCAGGAGGTGAGAGGACAGGGAGGGCAGGAGGAGAGAGGGCAGGGAGGGCAGGAGGTGAGAGGACAGGGAGGGCAGGAGGTGAGAGGACAGGGAGGGCAGGGAGGTGAGAGGGCAGGGAGGTGAGGAGGGCAGGGAGGTGAGAGGACAGGGAGGGCAGGAGGTGAGAGGACAGCGGGGTGAGAGGACAGGGAGGTCAGGGAGGTGAGAAGACAGGGAGGTGGGAGGGCAGGGAGGGCAGGGAGGTGAGAGGACAGGGAGGGCAGGAGGTGAGAGGACAGGGCAGTAGGCGAGAGGACAGGGCAGGAGGTGAAAGGACAGGAGGTGAGGTGAGAGGACGTGAGAGGACAGGAGGTGAGAGGGCAGGGAGGGTGAGGACAGGGAGGGCAGGAGGTGAGAGGACAGGGAGGGCAGGAGGTGAGAGGACAGGGAAGGCAGGAGGAGAGAGGACAGGAGGTGAGGTGAGAGGGCAGGGAGTGCAGGAGGTGAGAGGACAGGGAGGTGAGAGGACAGGGAGGGCAGGGAGGTGAGAGGACAGGGAGGGCAGGAGGTGAGAGGACAGGGAGGGCAGGGAGGTGAGAGGGCAGGGAGGTGAGAGGGCAGGGAGGTGAGAGGGACAGGGAGGTGAGAGGACAGGGAGGGCAGGGAGGTGAGAAGACAGGGAGGGCAGGGAGGTGAGAAGACAGGGAGGGCAGGGAGGTGGGAGGGCAGGAGGTGAGAGGGCAGGGAGGTGAGAGGACCGGGAGGGCAGGGAGGTGAGAGGACCGGGAGGGCAGGGAGGTGAGAGGGCAGGGAGGGCAAGGAGGTGAGAGGACAGGGAGGGCAAGGAGGTGAGAGGACAGGGAGGGCAGGGGGAGGTGAGAGGGCAGGGAGGTGAGAGGGCAGGAGGTGAGAGGACAGGAGGTGAGAGGACAGGGAAGGCAGGAGGTGAGAGGACAGCGAGGTGAGAGGACAGGGAGGGCAGGGAGGTGAGAAGACAGGGAGGGCAGGGAGGTGAGAGGGCAGGGAGGTGAGAGGGCAGGGAGGTGAGAGGGCAGGGAGGTGAGAGGGCAGGGAGGGCAGGGAGGTGAGAGGACAGGGAGGGCAGGGAGGTGAGAGGGCAGGGAGGTGAGAGGGCAGGGAGGTGAGAGGGCAGGGAGGTGAGAGGTGAGAGGGCAGGGAGGGCGGGAGGTGAGAGGGCAGGAGGTGAGAGGACAGGGAGGGCAGGGAGGTGAGAAGACAGGGAGGGCAGGGAGGAGAGAGGGCAGGGAGGGCAGGGAGGTGAGAGGGCAGGGAGGTGAGAGGGCAGGGAGGTGAGAGGGCAGGGAGGGCAGGAGGTGAGAGGACAGGGCAGGAGAGGAGAGGGCAGGGAGGGCAGGAGGTGAGAGGACAGCGAGGTGAGAGGACAGGGAGAGCAGGGAGGTGAGAGGACAGGGCAGGAGGTGAGAGGACAGGGCAGGAGGTGAGAGGACAGGGCAGGAGGTGAGAGGACAGGGCAGGAGGTGAGAGGACAGGGCAGGAGGTGAGAGGGCATGGAGGACAGGGAGGTGAGAGGACAGGGAGGGCAGGGAGGTGAGAGGACAGGGCAGGAGAGGAGAGGACAGGGCAGGAGGTGAGAGGGCAGGAGGTGAGGTGAGAGGACAGGTCAGGAGAGGTGAGGGGAGGACAGGTCAGGAGAGGGGAGGGGAGGACAGGGCAGGAGGTGAGAGGGCATGGAGGGCAGGAGGTGAGGACAGGGCAGGAAAGGGATGGTGAGAGGACATGGAGGTGAGAGGACAGGGAGGGCAGGAGGTGAGAGGACAGGGGGCAGGAGGTGAGAGGACAGGGAGGACAGGGCTGGAGGTGAGAGGACAGGGAGGACAGGAGGTGAGGTGAGAGGACGGGGCAGGAGGTGGGAGGGCAGGGGAGGACAGGGCAGGAGGTGAGAGGACCGGGAGGGCAGGAGGTGAGGGGACAGGGTAGGAGAGGGGAGGGGAGGACAGGGCAGGAGGTGAGAGGGCAGGAGGTGAGAGGACCGGGAGGGCAGGAGGTGGGAGGGCAGGAGGTGAGAGGACAGGTCAGGAGAGGTGAGGGGAGGACAGGGCAGGAGGTGAGAGGGCATGGAGGGCAGGAGGTGAGGACAGGGCAGGAAAGGGGAGGACAGGGAGGGCAGGAGGTGAGAGGACAGGGAGGACAGGGGGATGAGGTGAGAGGACAGCGAGGACAGGGCAGGAGGTGAGAGGACAGGGCAGGAGGTGAGAGGACAGGGCAGGAGGTGAGAGGACAGGGCAGGAGGTGAGAGGACAGGGCAGGAGGTGAGAGGGCAGGGAGGACAGGGAGGTGAGGGGGCAGGGAGGACAGGGAGGTGAGGGGGCAGGGAGGGCAGGAGGTGAGAGGGCGGGGAGGGCAGGAGGTGAGAGGACAGGGAGGGCAGGAGGTGAGAGGAGCAAGTGTGTTGAAAGCACTGGAGTTGGAGGTATCAGGTTGTATCAACCTATATTACGTACTCTGTGAATAAACAATCTAGGTTCAATCTGTTAGCAACTTCTGTGCTGTTTGTGTCCTAATATTTGTCCTGTTATTTGTCCTGGTATTTGAGCAATATAAAAGTGTGTATCTTACGGTGTATGCACTTCTCTGTGTGAGAGCCAGAAAGTTGGAGCAAGAGAGAGAAGGATAATCTGTGGTGAGGTGTGTGTGTGTGAGACGATCAGCGCAGCAGTAGAGCTGCAGAGTGCCAGTCCTGCTGCCAGCTCTGACCCGCCTGGCCGACACGCATGGCACCATGCATGCCCAGGCACAGACAGCAGATGTGAGTCAGCTCTGTGTGTGTCTCCTGTAAACTTTTCCCTGTCTCTCCTGCCTGCAGGTTTTGGGGTCACACACACTTCTCTTCCCGGTGCAGTGATGGCCACATCATGACCCTGATGGACATGGTGAGTGCCTTCACATGACATTACAACATTACATAACATATGATGCAGCATAGCAGTGGGGAGTGAGACTACTTTGTTTAGGCTACAAGACGCTACTACTAGCTCAGTTGAATACACTTAGAGAGAAGAGAAGGAAGATGGACAGGGAGAGAGAAGGAAGATGGACAGGGAGAGAGAAGGAAGATGGACAGGGAGAGAGAAGGAAGATGGACAGGGAGAGAGAAGGAAGATGGACAGGGAGAGAGAAGGAAGATGGACAGGGAGAGATAAGGAAGATGGACAGGGAGAGAGAAGGAAGATTGACAGGGAGAGAGAAGGAAGATGGAGAGCGACCGAGGTGTGTGCTACAGGTATGTATAGTGAGTGAGTTAAGTATTTGGAACAGTCAAAGTTCATGGTAAATATTTGACATATTTGACATTCACAAGGAACAAGAGCTCGCTTATAAGTGTGTGTGTGTGTGTGTGTGTGTGTGTGTGTGTGTGTGTGTGTGTGTGTGTTTTGTCTTAGCATGGTGAATGTATGTCACACCCCTCCCGTGGCATCACAGCTGTATATTTAGCCATTACCCTGCGCTCTGAGCGTTGTGTGTTATATACAAGGTGTGGTGTGTGTATGTATCTGGCACCGTGTACAGGAAGCCACCTGAACAGGTGAACTCCCAGGTGTCGGCTGTCAGCCGAGCAGAGCAGGAAGAGCAGGGTATCCCCACGTCAGACATGTTGGTGGGAATCACAACTCAGTGAATTTAACAGGGAGCTTCATAGAGATGAATGTTCCCTCTGCTCTCTCTGCTAAGTCCTGTGGTCTGTCTGTCTGGGGGGGTGTACAGTCAAAGGGATTTACTGTCTTTGTCTTAGACTGTCGATTAGAAGGTGTGTGTGTGTGTGAAGCTAAGCTAACATAGCCGTCCCTTAGACCTGAAGTAACCATAGGTGTAGACTAGTGGTACTGATGGTTGACATTGCAGTGTGGGGTGGTGGTGTTACATTGTGTGGAATCCAGGCTGGTTTGATACATGCTACCTGTTTGTTTGCATGTATATTTTCACTGTGATTGTGCAAGATTGGTGTGTCTATGCTACTGTGCCAGTGGTTATACAGGCTTAGCTGGGTGTGTGTTTCTGTCTGTGAGTCATTGTCTTGCAGAGAGAGGAGAGAAGCGAGGGAGAGTTTAAGTGTAAACAAATAGTGGAAAAAATGATTTTAGAGTGGGAAGGAGAAGGACAGAGGGGAGAGAGAGAGAAATAAGGGGGGCGAGCTACTCACTGCTCTGTTGTGGCTGAGCTGCGAAATGGGATTTGCATAAATGAGGCTAAAACGTCAGCAGGCCTTTTACATCCAGCAGGGCTAAGAGGTGTGGGTGATTGACTGATCAGCTAGTTTATTTAATAGAGGGAGAGGAACCTCTGATTATCCCTTTCTGTATGTATGTGTGTGTGATTGCTGGTGTGTGTGTGTGTGTGTGTTAGAGGTCGACCGATTATGCTTTTTCAGCGCAGATACCGATTTTATTAGAGGACCAAAAAAAGCAGATACCGATTAATCGGCCCTTGAATTTTTTAAAATATATATACTTGTAATGATGACAATTACAACAATACTGAATGAACAATGAACACTTATTTTAACTTAATGTAATACATCAATAAAATCAATTTAGCCTCAAATAAATAATGAAACATGTTCAATTTGGTTTAAATAATGCAAAAACAAAGTGTTGGAGAAGAAAGTAAAAGTGCAGTATGTGCTATGTAAAAAAGCTAACGTTTTAGTTCCTTGCTCAGAACATGAGAACATATGAAAGCTGGTGGTTCCTTTTAACATGAGTCTTCAATATTCCCAGGTAAGAAGTTTTAGGTTGTAGTTATTATAGGAATTATAGGACTATTTCTCTCTATACCATTTGTATTTCATTAACCTTTGACTATTGGATGTTCTTATAGGCACTTTAGTATTGCCAGTGTAACAGTATAGCTTCCGTTCCTCTCCTCGCTCGAACCAGGAACACAACGACAACAGCCACCATCGAAGCAGCATTATCCATGCAGAGCAAGGGGAACAACCACCCCAAGGCTCAGAGCGAGTGACGTTTGAAATGCTATTAGCGCGCGCTAACTAGCCAGCCATTTCACTTCGGTCACCCCAGTCTCATCTCGGGAGTTGATAGGCTTGAAGTCATAAACAGCGCAATGCTTGACGCACAACGAAGAGCTGCTGGCAAAATGCACGAAGATGCTGTTTGAATGAATGTTTACGCGCCTGCTTCTGCCTCCCACTGCTCAGTCAGATCCTTAGATACTTGTATGCTCAGTCAGATTATATGCAACACAGGACACGCTAGGTAATATCTAGTAATATCATCAATCATGTGTAGTTAACTATTGATTATGATTGATTGTTTTTTATAAGATGAGTTTAATGCTAGCTAGCAACTTACCCTGACTTACTGCATTGGCACAACAGGCAGTCAGTCTGTGTGTGTTTGGTTTCGGCTGTGTGTGTGTTTGGTTTCGGCTGTGTGTGTGTGTTTGGTTTCGGCTGTGTGTGTGTGTTTGGTTTCGGCTGTGTGTGTGTGTGTGGTTTCGGCTGTGTGTGTGTGTGTGTGTGTGTGTGTGTGTGTGTGGTTTCTGCTGTGTGTGTGTGTGTGGTTTCTGCTGTGTGTGTGTGTGTGGTTTCTGCTGTGTGTGTGTGTGGTTTCTGCTGTGTGTGTGTGTGGTTTCTGCTGTGTGTGTGTGTGGTTTCTGCTGTGTGTGTGTGTGGTTTCTGCTGTGTGTGTGTGTGTGTGTGTGTGTGTGTGTGTGTGGATTCTGTTGTGGCTGTGTGGTTTTGTGTTTGTTTCTGCTGTGTGTGTGGATTATGTTGTGTGTGTGTGTTTTTCTGTTTGTTTTGTCGTGTGTTTGTGTGTGTGTGTGTGTGGTTTCCGCTGCGCGTTTGGTTTCTGCTGTGTGTGTGTGTGTTTGTTCAGTAGTGTGTTTGTGTGGTTTCTGCTGTGTGTGTTGTTTTGTAGTGTTTTTGTGTGTGGTTTCTGCTGTGTGTGTGTGTGTGTGTGTGTTTTGTAGTGTTTTTGTGTGTGGTTTCTGCTGTGTGTGTGCGCGCGTGTGGTTTCTCCTGTGTACGTGTGGTTTCTCCTGTGTGTGTGTGCTTTCTCCTGTGCGCGTGTGCTTTCTCCTGTGTGTGTGTGTGGTTTCTCCTGTGTGTGTGTGGTTTCTCCTGTGTGTGTGTGTGTGTGGTTTCTCCTGTGTGTGGTTTCTCCTGTGTGTGGTTTCTCCTGTGTGTGGTTTCTCCTGTGTGTGTGTGTGTGGTTTCTCCTGTGCGTGTGGTTTCTCCTGTGTGTGTGTGTGTGTGTGTGTGGTTTCTCCTGTGTGTGTGTGTGTGTGTGTGGTTTCTCCTGTGTGTGTGGTTTCTCCTGTGTGTGTGTGTGTGTGTGTGTGTGGTTTCTCCTGTGTGTGGTTTCTCCTGTGTGTGTGTGTGTGGTTTCTCCTGTGTGTGTGTGTGTGTGTGTGGATTCTGTGTGTGTGTGGATTCTGTGTGTGTGTGGATTCTGTGTGTGTGTGGATTCTGTGTGTGTGTGTGGATTCTGTGTGTGTGTGTGGATTCTGGTGTGTGTGTGTGTGTGTGTGTGGATTCTGGTGTGTGTGTGTGTGAGGATTCTGGTGTGTGTGGGTGAGGATTCTGTGTGTGTGGGTGAGGATTCTGGTGTGTGTGTGGGAGGATTCTGTGTGTGTGTGGATTCTGTGTGTGTGTGGATTCTGTGTGTGTGTGGATTCTGTGTGTGTGTGGATTCTGTGTGTGTGTGTGTGTGTGGATTCTGTGTGTGTGTGTGTGTGTGTGGATTCTGTGTGTGTGTGTGTGGATTCTGTGTGTGTGTGTGATTCTGTGTGTGTGTGTGGAATCTGTGTGTGTGTGTGTGTGGATTCTGTGTGTGTGTGTGCGTGTGGATTCTGTGTGTGTGTGTGTGGATTCTGTGTGTGTGTGGATTCTGTGTGTGTGTGTGGATTCTGTGTGTGTGTGTGGATTCTGTGTGTGTGTGTGGATTCTGTGTGTGTGTGTGTGTGTGTGTGTGTGTGGATTCTGTGTGTGTGTGTGTGTGGATTCTGTGTGTGTGTGTGTGTGTGTGTGATTCTGTGTGTGTGTGGATTCTGTGTGTGTGTGTGTGTGTGTGTGTGGATTCTGTGTGTGTGTGTGTGTGTGGATTCTGTGTGTGTGTGGATTCTGTGTGTGTGTGTGGATTCTCTGTGTGTGTGTGGATTCTCTGTGTGTGTGTGGATTCTGTGTGTGTGTGTGTGTGTGGATTCTGGTGTGTGTGTGGATTCTGGTGTGTGTGTGTGTGTGTGTGTGTGTGGATTCTGGTGTGTGTGTGGTGGCTGCTGCATGTGCGTTCTGTGACGACAGCAGTGTCAGCAAGAGGCCCAATTAGTGTCTCGTTAGTGTGTGATTGTAGGCAGACTGTGATTGACAGGACCTGCTGTGTGTGTGTTGGCGTGTGTGTGCGCACTGTGCAGCTCTAGTGAAAGACTGATGTCATTATAACTAGCTACACCAGGGAAAGTGAAGAGTGAGTTTAGCTATTTTAGTTCTCAGCCAACACTGCACGATTGGAAAGGACTCGATACACTAGTTTCCCTTTCAATCAGTCACTCGGTATAACGTACTACGGGGAGTCAGCGACCAATCGTATTTACCTGAAAACTGGTATCACGCCCAATGAATGCCGAGCCCGCCTTCAGAAGCCCTTCATTCCTGGCAATAATACCAGGGCTCGCATTTTATTTCCTAAAGTCTTCGCTCTTCAGCTCGCCTGAAGGAAGAACGTGTCACGCAATTTACAAACTTTTCAAGCACACAACCACTATTAGATAGACTTAAGTGTCTTAGTGAGAGGAGAGTACTCGCCCCCCCTAGATGTTGTGAGTTTTGCGTCTTGGTATCTGTTTTGGAATGGGATTGTCTAAGGCAGGAGACAGCAGTAGTGGTGGTCGGAGTTGTATTGGGCTGTCAACCAAGCCGAGTGAGGCTCATTACGGTTTCTCTGGCAGTGTTCAATGTCCAGTTTCTGGGGATGATATACTACCCCTGGTTGGGTCTGGAGGGTTTTCTAAGTGTGAATAAGATGGCATCCATATGGAGGAGCCTAAAGCCCCACCCTTGGATTTGTCGGGGTAGAGTGAACCATTGGTGGCTAATGCTCCATTTGACGGAGCTGTGTTGTAGGGCGGCAGATCACCTGGGGGTGGATTTGCCTTCTCCAAAAGCAGTGGAGTTCCTCCAGCTTTGGGGAAAGGTGTTTACCTCCTGTCATTGCTGTGTGAGTTAGCCTCCAGAGGCTAACAAGCACAATCCTAGCATGGTGCTTCTGAATAAACAGTGCCGGTTCTCCAAGGATCAGCTGGACAAATGTGGCGGCCTGGTTGTTGAATGTGGTCACAATGCTGCAGAGGTATATCGATTTGCTGCAGAAGCTGAATAGGACCGTGGAGTTGCTGAAGCCGGTTTCAGAGCTTCTTGGCGGAATCTGTGCTACAGCTCTATCTCACTGTACGATCCTGACTGTGGGGGAAAGTATGGGGTCGACGGTGGTGGCTCAGCGTAGGAAACAACACCTCCACTTTGCTGATCCTCAACACCGGGGCCCCACAAGTGTGCGTGCTCAGCCCCCTCCTGTACTCCCTGTTCACCCATGACTGCGTGGCCATGCACGCCTCCAACTCAATCATCAAGTTTGCAGACGACACAACAGCAGTGGGCTTGATTACCATCGACGACGAGTAGGCTTGATTACCAACAACAATGAGACAGTCAGGAAAACAACTTCTCACTCAACGTCAACAAAACAAAGTAGATGATTGTGGACTTCCAGAAACAG
The DNA here is from genome assembly GCF_018296145.1 of Oncorhynchus tshawytscha. Lineage (NCBI taxonomy): Eukaryota > Metazoa > Chordata > Actinopteri > Salmoniformes > Salmonidae > Oncorhynchus > Oncorhynchus tshawytscha. The sequence continues at coordinate 62,633,165 of NC_056431.1, forward strand.
CAGAGGGAGCAGCTCCCTATCCTCATCGACGGGACAGCTGTGGAGAAGGTGGAAAGTTCCTCGGCATACACATCACGGACAAACTGAAATGGTCCACCCACATGGACAGTGTGCTGGAGAAGGCGCAACAGTGCCTCTTCAACCTAGGAGGTTGCATGGTCTGTGTCGTGTGTGCACTTTATGCATATATATGGATAGGACAAGGATATCTGTGTTTGTGACCAGCTTTTTGTCTGTTTCGCTAGTCCAGCTCGGCGTAGTGTCTTATTGGATTGTGCAGGTTCGATAAGTATTCAGACCCCTTGACATTTTCCGAGTTTTGTTACGTTACAGCCTTAATCTAAAATGGATTAAATAACAAACAAATCCTCATCAATCTCCACACTACGCCATAATGACAAATCAAAAACGGTTTGTTAGACATTTTTGCAAAGGTATTAAACATAAATACCTTATTTAGATAAGTATTCAGACCCTTTGCTGTGAGACTGGAAGTTGAGCTCTGGTGCATCCTGTTTCCATTGATCATCCTTGATGTTTCTACAACTTAATTGGAGTCCACCTGTGGTAAATTCAATTGATTGGACATGATTTGGAAAGGCACACACCTGTCTATATAAGATCCCACAGTTGACAGTGCATGTCAGAGCAAAAAGCAAGCCATGAGGTCAAAGGAATTGTCAGTAGAGCTCTGAGACAGGATTGTGTCGATGCACAGATCTGGGGAAGGATACAAAAAAATGTTTGCAGCATTGAAGGTCCTCAAGAACACAGTGGCCTCTATCATTCTTAAATAGAAAACGTTTGGAACCACCAAGACTCTTCCTAGAGCCAGCCGCCCGGCCAAATTGAGCAATCGGAGGAGAAGGGCTTTGGTCAGGGAGGTGACCAAGAGCCCGATGGTGACTCTGACGGAGCTCAAGAGTTCCTGTGTGGAGATAGTTGTCCTTCTGGAAGGTTCTCCCATCTCTGCAGCACTCCACCAATCAGGCCTTTATGGTAGAGTGGCCAGACGGAAGCCACTCCTCAGTAAAAGGCACATGGCAGCCTGCTTGGAGTTTGCCAAAAGGCAGCTAAAGTACTCTGACCATGAGAAACAAGATTCTCTGGTCTGATGAAACCAAGATTGAACTTGTTGGCCTGAATGCCACGTGTCACGTCTGGAGGAAACCTGGCACCATCCCAACTGTGAAGCATGTTGGTGGCAGCATCATGCTGTGGGGATGTTTTTCAGCGACAGGGACTGGGAGACTAGTCAGGATCGAGGGAAAGATGAATGGAACAAAGTACAGAGCGATCCTTGATGAAAACCTGCTCCAGTGCACTCAGGACCTCATACTGGGGAGAAGGTTCACCTACCAACAGGACAATAATGTCCTTGAGTGACCCAACGAGAGCCCAGACTTGAACCCGATCTAACATCTCTGGAGAGTCCTGAAAATAGCTCTGCAGCAACTCTCCCCAACCAACCTGACAGAGCTTTAGAGGATCTCCAGCGAAGAATGGGAGAAATTCTGCAAATACAGGTGTGCCAAGCTTGTAGCGTTATACCCAAGACTTGATGCTGTGATCATGCTATGACAGTAAAGGACAAGGGTTCCCTAACGGTCTGCCATGGTTCATCGACTGTTCGATGCCATTCAGAACGCGTGTGTGCTTTACCAAGCCGCGACAGGTGTTCTGTTGTTTTGGACTTGCGGTTCCTTGTACGAGTTCTGAAATTTCAAGCTCGCAAGGTAAGTATTGTTCTTGGAACCGTAGGGTCTATGGACTTGGGCTGCAGTGGCATCGTGTCAATGCGCATAGCCAATTTGCAGCAGGTTCTGGTTCCCTGTATGGGGCTCTGACAGTTCAGGCTTCTCAGGTAAGTATTAGGGGAAAAGGTGGCTTCTGTAAGCCCTTTTTGGAGCTGGTGGAACATATGTCTGCTTGGGTTGCCGTGGGCTTCCTAGTTTGGAATCATTTGAGCCGGCTTGGGGCGTGATTGTATTTCCCCATAGTATATTATACTGAGTGACCTACTGAAGGAGGACGTACAGTTATGAATATAACTACTGTTCCCTGAAGGAGGGTATGAGGTATAACATATTTTAGCCCCGCTTCGTCAGAGGGTTTGGGCTCGCTGATGCACGGTATTGAAGTGAGGAAATGAATGCGTGCCCCAGTATTAAAGCTAGGAAGGTGAGTTTTCTAAGAGTGGGCTCGGCATCCATTGGCTTGTTTGGTGTGTTTTCAGTTTTCTTCAGGTGAATGTGATTGGTCGTTGGTAATGTACAGTTGAAGTCGGAAGTTTACATACACTTAGGTGGGAGTCATTGAAACTAATTTTTCAACCACTCCACAAATTTCTTGTTAACAAACTATAGTTTTGGCAAGTCGGTTAGGACATCTACTTTGTGCATGTGTCGTGTCTTTGGCTATGTCGGATTAAGTGATATCACATGCAATACTATAAAATAACCGTAATTAATATTACCTGATTGAGCTAATCATGTAAATGTAATTAACTAGAGAGTCGGGGCACCACAAAATAATATTTCTAGAGCTGTTATTTTCCGAATAAACCCTTAAAGACCTAGTAATATTTTACATCAATAGCAGTCAATATTAATCGTCACCTTAATTCAGTCTCATCTGAAAGTTGTAAATTCTTGGTTATCTTCACGAACCCTGGCTAACAAGTTGAATCAGCAATACAAAATTGGGTTTAATTATTTATTTACTAAATACCTAACTAATCACACAGAATTACATATACACATAATGAATCATACCTTGATTACAAATTACGTCATAAAGGAAAATGTCCCTAGCGGGCGGAACAGATATGACAGCTTGTTACACAAAAGAAAAGGGCTGAGTTTGAGTGAAAGAGCGGGAAGACTGAGGGACAAAGGGAGAAGCTGTGCTATCGTAAATACAGTATCTTATGCATTCTAAATTACCGCCCATTTGGAAAAGGAAAATGCAATAAATATTTACTCGGAGCTGCGCTTCGGTAGGCTGGTGGTAGATGGAAGGCCGTGTTTCCCAACCGAGTCCTTTGAAGAATGTCTCTGGTGGTAAATTGGCTACATTGTAGTAACGTCGTTGTGTGGTAGACGGGATACTCTGTCTGTTCTTTCCTAGCCCACGTTTGCAGCTGCTGTTGCTAACTCAATAGCTAGGAGGTATCACTTCTGTAGTGAATAAGAGTTCAAAGTTCAAACCATTCGCAACCAAAGCTCACTCTGAGGTTGGCTTAGTTCTGTAGTTGACATCTGAACCATTCTGACATCGGACCGTCGTCCTCACATCCTCGGAACAGGAAGTTACATTTTCGTCAAGGCTTTATATAGTGGAGCGAGAAGGGTGTGTCTGAAAAGTTTTATAACCCATGTCTGTTTACAGGGACGGGCCACTGATTGAGCAGAGCCCTAACCTTATGAAAACCCAAATCTCTCATTTGGAAGCTAAAATTACATTTAATCTCTTCACCAATAATTTTATATTCAAACATTTTAAATTGAACAAGAATTCCAAGTGAATCCGATAACTCTGATGTGTAGACTTTCCACTGTAGAGTTTGTCATCCTATCATTGATGAGAATTTCCCAGATGACAACCGAACTGACATCATATTCATTAAGTACCACCGCATATGTTCAATTGGTGGGATTACCAGAATACAGTTAATTTCCCCCCACCTTCTGATGTTCCCAGAATCTCTGTTAACCAAGGGGTTTTCAAATTTCACATCAGTAGAGTAGAGGGAGGAAAAAGGGGGGAAGAGGTATTTATGACTGTCATAAACCTACCCCCAGGCCAACGCCATGACACAAGTCATTTTCCAATAATTGTTGACCGACAGACTGTATCACAGTTCCAGTGGGTCAGAAGTTTACATTAAGTTGACTGTGCCTTTAAACAGCTTGGAAAATTCCAGAAAACGATGTCATGGCTTTAGAAGCTTCTAATAGGCTAATTGACATCATTTGAGTCAATTGGAGGTGTACCTGTGGATGTATTTCAAGGCCTACCTTCAATGTCAGTGCCTATTTGCTTGACATCATGGGAAAATCAAAAGAAATCAGCCAAGACCTCAGATTTATTTTTGTTAGACCTCCACAATTCTCGTTCATTTTTGGGAGCAATTTCCAAATGTCTGAAGGTACCACCTTCATCTGTACAAACAATAGTACGCAAGTATAAACACCATGGGACCACGCAGCCATCATACCGCTCAGGAAGGAGACGTTTTGTCTCCTAGAGATGAACGTACTTTGGTGCAAAAAGTGAAAATCAATCCCAGAACAACAGCAAAGGACCTTGTGAAGATGCTGGAGGAAACGGGTACAAAAGTATCTATATCCACAGTAAAATGAGTCCTATATCGACATAATCTGAATGGCCACTCAGCAAGGAAGAAGCCACTGCTCCAAAACCGCCATAATAAAGCCAGACTACGGTTTGCAACTGCACATGGGGACAAAGATCGTACTTTTTGGAGAAATAGAAACAAAAATAGAACTGTTTGGCCGTAATGACCATCGTTATGTTTGGAGGAAAAGGGGGGGCTTGCAAGCCGAAGAACACCATCCCAACCATGAAGCATGCGGGTGGCAGCATCATGTTGTGAGGGTGCTTTGCTGCAGGAGGGACTGGTGCACTTCACAAAATAGATGGCATCATGAAGAAGGACAATTATGTGGATATATTGAAGCAAAATCTCAAGACATCAATCGGGAAGTTAAAGCTTGGTCGCAAATGGGTCTTCCAAATGGCTTAAGGACAACAGGGTCAAGGTATTGGAGTGGCCATCACAAAGCCCTGACCTCAATCCTATAGAAAATTTGTGGGCAGAACTGAAAAATCTTGTGCGAGCAAGGAGGCCTACAAACCTGACTCAGTTACACCAGCTCTGTCAGGAGGAATGGGCCAACATTCCCCCAACTTATTGAGTGCATGTAAACTTCTGACCTACTGGGAATGTGATGAAAGACAAAAGCTGAAATAAATCATTCTCTCTACTATTATTCTGACATTTCACATTCTTGAAATTTATTGGTGATCCTAACTGATCTAAGACAGGGAATTTTTACTCGGATTAAATGTCAGGAATTGTGAAAAACTGAGTTTAAATGTACTTGGCTAAGGTGTATGTAAACCTCCGACTTCAACGTATATAGATAGGCCACAAGATGGGCTGTTTGTAATAGGTGAATTGCCCTTTGATTTCAGGCGTACACACGGTTGTCTGACCAACAAAATGCAAACTAAATGCTGAAAGTAGTAGCCTAGTTATTTATTCATGCATGCAAACAAAAATACTGAATAGCAGTTTGGCTTAGAATACACAGTAGTAGGCCTAGTAAACAAAATATGAGATCGATTTAAAGGCATGACACAATCTATATTTAGGCTAATTCCATTAACAGTAAACAAACACAGTAAATAAGGCCAATGGAGATCCAACTAATCCAAACAACATACGTTTTTGGACAGAACCTGCGGCTAGGGTAGGATTTTAGGCTAACCTGGGCTGGCTCGGCTCCTCTATTCCAAGATCAACAGGAACAGTTGGAGGTTGAGCCATTATCCTGGCGGCAATTGTGGAAGGGTGGGTAGGCTCTGCACACGGAGCTAGCTGAGCACGGGAGCATCATTGCACGTAGGGGAAAAGTACCCAAACGTCATACTTGAGTAAAAGTAAAGATACCAGTAAAATAATACTTGAGTAAAAGGCTAAAAGTTTTAAATATACTTAAATATCAAAAGTAAATGTAATTGCAAAAATATTCTTAAGTATCAAGTTAGTGGAAATCATTTCAAATTCCTTATATTAAGCAAATAAGATCGCTCACCATTTTTTTTTTTTTTCGATGTACAAATAGCCAGGGGCACACCAACATTCGGACATAATTTACAAACAAAGCATGTGTGTTTAGTGAGTCTCGCCAGATTCCGTGAGGATAACCAGGGATCTTGATAAGTGCGTGAATTGGACCTGTCCTGCTAAGCATTAATAATGTTTCACCCAACAGTACATTTGTTTCTTTAGGAATGTAGTGAACTATATATAAAGTACCGATAACACAAAAAAAGACTTAACTAGTACTTTAAAGTGTTTTTACTTAAGTACGTTACACCACTGATTATCGCTGCTGGGCAGCGAACCTTTGTGGTTTGATGTTTCTGCTCTATGCTCTCTTTCTCCAATTTCTGATATTCATCGTGGCAGATTAACTGGTTCGAGCCAGCTAAGGCTAATAACAATAACACTTTTTACAGCTAGTGAAGGCTAATAACAATAACACTTTTTACAGCTAGCTAAGGCTAATAACACTAACACTTTTTACAGCTAGTGAAGGCTAATAACAATAACACTTTTTACAGCTAGCTAAGGCTAATAACAATAACACTTTTTACAGCTAGCTAAGGCTAATAACAATAACACTTTTTACAGCTAGCTAAGACTCTAACTAAACTCTGTAGTTGTGGCGCGCGAGGCAGAGTTGAGCAAGCAGCTTCAACGGTAGACTTGACCCCACCCTTATAAATCCAAATAAAATATGACAGACGGTGTATGACGTTTTTCACTTAGCCTACCACAGGGATGAGAATGATTTTTTTCCCTGCTTTTATGGAAACCCGAAGGAGTCATACCTAACCGCCCAGGGGCTTTCCATAGCCCCCCTACACCGCTGTGCACCCTCCCCATTGTGCTGACAGTCACTCTGTCACTCAAAAGCCAACTTGTCACTCAATAGTTCTAACTTTTTTGCTTTTTATTTATATAGGGACATGCAACTAAAACTGGGGCGGTGGGGCTCAACCTAGTAGAGACTGGTTTGACCCTGGTAACACACTGACTTGTGTGTGTGTGTGTGTGTGTGCAAGCCTGTACAGTAGTGTTTCTAGTTAACCCGTGTAGGAGCAGCTAGCAGTGTGTTGGTCTGTTCCAGTCCCAGCATCGCTCACTCGCTCTCTCAATCTCTTTCTCCCTCCCTTCAGGAGACCTCTGGAGCCGGTTACAGTATTTGAGTGTTTTTGGAGGAGTTCCTAAATATTTTCAGGATGACAGTATGATCTGACTGTGCTGCTCACTGCCCATTCTCATGTCACTACCAGAGGGGCAGAAAACACACACTGCTGCAACATAGAGAACACACACACACAGTATAAGAACTTGTATGGACTCGTCAGTAGGAATCCAGTCATAATTGAGTGCTCAGTTTAGTATTCTGTTGGTTTCTCCAGTCAACCACATTCAGGGACTCCTACCACTTCTACCAGAGAGGATGATACACAACGGAATTCTTTACAAACATGTTAGAACCAATGACCAGGAGACATCAATAAGTTGTTGTAAAGGTGTTCTCACATTTCTCTAACATTTCTGTCTAATGATTATCTTCTGTTTTCTCTCCACAGAGTGCCCAAGGGCTGTGAGAGCCCCTTGGGGAAACTTCAGGCACAAACACACACTCTTCCTCATACAGAAGCACTCTCTCTCTCACACACACACACACACACACACACTTATTAAAACAAACACACACACAGAGCATGTTGGAGGTCCAGGAGGAGAGGCCTGCCGCTGCAGGAGGGACGGCAGCGACACATTTCAGCAAGAAAGAGCGAGGAAAGAAAGAACGAGAGGAGGCCAAGGACGGCCGGGGGAATCTTGGGAATATCGGGAACAGTGCTCTGGGTTCGGGTGGCCGAGGGAACGGCAGAGGGAAAGCCCCTCACACACACACAGGCAGCCCCCACCAGCTCATCACCCCACCCTGCTCTGTGGTGCTGGGAGCCCCCTCCATTCATCACAACAGACTGAAGAACTCCCCATCCACCAACACACAGAGGTGAGGGAGAGCGTGTGTGTGTGTGTGTGTGTGTGTGTGTGTGTGTGTGTGTGTGTGTGTGTGTGTGTGTGTGTGTGTGTGTGTGTGTGTGTGTGTGTGTATAGTGGTGGTGGTAGTAGTAATGTGTGTCCTTGAGTTAGGGAGTACACTGTGTTTGAATGCGCTTTCTGCTGACTCATGTTTCTGGAGCCAATGGAAACCAGCTCCTGCCCTGCCAAACCCCTGCCAGTCTTCTCTCTCTCTCCCCTGTCTCTCTCTCTCCTGTCTCGCTCTCTCCTCTCTGGCTGAATGTGTCTGTCATTTAGGGTGTGGTATAGTGATCTCTGCCAGTTGGATGGTTCCTGTTCTCCTGAACTGTACTTTACTCATGGCCATTCAGAAGCAGACGCCCTGCTCTGCCTCTCCTCTTGGGATCAGAGCCAAATATAAGACTCTGGCTGGGATTATTCCTACTGCAGTATTGGCCAGTGAGAAAAGTGTGTTTCCCTCTGTCTGCTCCTATACCCTAACTGTACAGCACAGTGGTTAGTAGCTATAACGATGGATCATGGTAGGCTGGGGGATTTCCCACAACGTAAATCCTGGACACAGTAGGCCCACTGTTTTAGTCGGTTCATATTCGGGCACCTCCATACAAACAGAGCTGCTGAGTGAGTGTGTGTCTGCATGCACATTTGTGTGTGTGTGTGATTTTAACTATTTTGTCAGTCTCCCCTCCCGGCAGTGGAAAGAGGGGAGTGAGGGGAGATTGGGAGGGGTTGATGGGACAAGAGGTCAGTCTGGTTCACTCCAAGCCAGCTGTCTGACTCTCTGGCCTCTTACAGCTGAGCCTCCCCTAGTCAGGGGTCTGTTTACTGGGCACACGTTAACTCCAGCCCCAGACTTGAGCCTGTTCCCTCTGTGTCCCTGGTAGCATTTGTGTCATGGTGGGGCAGTAGACTGTGTGTACTACTGGGGGAGCCACACCTGTTGTGACACACACACAGTCTTGTACAACTAACCTTGTGGGAACACAATTCAGTCCCATTCAAAATCCTATTTTCCCTAACCCCTTACCCTAACTTTAACCTGAAAACCAACCCTAGCTCCTAAACCTAATTCTAACCTTAACCCCCCCTAGAAATAGCATTTGACCTTGTCGTTACTAACAAAATGTCCCCAGGCGGTAAATTTTTTGTTTACTATTCTTCTGGGGACTTCTGGTCACCACAAGTATAGTTAAATATGTACACACACACACACACACACCATTGATAAGCACTTCTTCCCTCTCTCAGTCCTAAACCCAAGCCAGAGGGAATGGTGCGCTCCCCTCCAGTCATGTCCCCCTCCGGTGGCGCCGCCCAGATGGACTCCAAACTTCCCAATCAGAGCAAACCAGGAAGCGCCGGCAGCCAATCGCAGGCCTCGCCATGCGACCCCAAGACAGTGGGTGGTAAGGGCTCCCAGCAGGGCGGCATGTCAGGGGTGGGTCCAGGAGGTATGGGGGGTCTGAAGAATGGCCAGGGCCTGAACTCTGGGGGACAGGGGACAAAGGTCAAGGTGAAGAGGGAGAGGAGCACCTCAGTGGAGTCCTACAACGAGCAGCAGACAGGCATAGCCACGCCCACCAGTGACGACAAGGGTGAGTAGTACACTGCACTCTAAATAGTGGTCAAATATGTCAAGAGGTATTAAGTAGTGTACTTTTTTTTTTACAAATCCTAACCTACCTTACACTTTCTAAACTTCCATTTCCATGAAACTAAAGTGCTTACATCTTGCCTCTGACACAATAGCTGCTGAAGTTCGTGGGCATGTTACGTGTCCATGTTGTCTGTGTGAACATGTGGTGTTGTGGCTGTAGAAACATCAGCAGGCCCCTGAAAGCGTGTCATTATGGTCACACACTGACTTGATATGCTGCTCTCTCTCCTCTCCTCCTGGGAGTCTGGTGGACAGGACTGCGCTCTGATAAAGGAGGGGGAGGGAGTGTGTTTGTGTATTATTGATAGAGAGCTCAGCTGTAACTGTATAAGTGCGGCACACGGTTACACACTGACTGTGTGTGTGTGTGTGTGTGTACAGACAGTAACAGGGTGAAGAGGATGTGTGTGGCTGAGAGGAGGCAGCCCTACAGTGGAGCTGACTGGTGTTCTGGAGGAGAGAGTGATGAGGACGACAAAGGATTCTTCAGTGAGTGTCTGTCCTTCCGTCATCCCCATTTCGACCTGTTACTGTAAACTATAGTAATACGATCCTCTGTCCCTCCCCAGACTGTAACTCCAGTGATGTGAAGCCCCAGGACTCCAACTCCCATCCTCCCCCCAACGCCGGACTCAGCCGCTCCTCCACACCCTCCCACAATGCACTAGGAGGCCAGGGCGCAGCGTCGGAGTCGGGTGGTCAGAAGGCTGGGTCTAAAGTGGTTTACGTCTTCACTACAGAGATGGCCAACAAGTAAGGGAGATCGCAGGGAAACCATGTTATTGGTCCTAATTGCCCATGATGTGTTAGTGATTGAGCTGTAGTAATTGTAGTTGCAGTGTGTGACGTGTTATTCTGAGCTTGGTTTGGATAGACCACACACACCTGAGAAAGGAGTGGAGTTATCAAGTCCAGAAATCTGGCTCTCCTCCTAACATGTGAAAGCCTGCAGTTATGCCTTGTTTTCAGTGTGCTTGCCTGAAAGTGTGTTCTTGTTTCAGTTGTCTCCGATTTACACAGTCCTATGAACGGAGAGGGAGATGAAAGTGGAAGATGTGTGTGAAACTGTTTGTTTAGTCTGTCGACCTCGGCATTTCCTTCATGCCCTCTGCTAACACTGCCCTCATTCTGCTGCCACAGACACAGACACAAATGTGACTGTCTGGTCTCTGTTCCTCAGGGCTGCTGATGCTGTTCTAACAGGCCACTCAGAAAACATCATCAACTTCCACATGAGAAACATCTCCAACAGCAAGGACAAGATCCCCCTCCCACCCCTGGTAATAACACACGCACACACTGCCATGATGTGATGACTAGACATGTAACTTGGCATACAGTCAGCTTTGATAAATACTTTATTTACAAACCCTTATTTACTCAAACCTCATTTCTTATCCTGCTGCCTTTATCGCTTTTTCCTTCCTCTGTTTTAGAACGATCAGGCAAGACCCCTCCGAGGAGACTCCAAGCCCTCCCAGCAGTCCTCATCTCATTCCTCAGACAAGAACCACCAGACAGGGTCTAAACCTGGCCCGACTGATCAAGCGCCACCCCAGCCCCCTCCCCAGGGGGTAAAGCCTGGTTCACTCACCCAGGATGGGGCCTCCTCAGCAGACATGGACCCCAAGAACCTCCATGGCAGCAGCCCTGGTAATACCATGGGTCCAGGTGACCAGACCCCTGGGTGCCAGCCCCAGCCTGAGCAGGGCATGCCTCCTCTGAACCCCCCTCAGCCTGGTGAAGGAGGAGGGCTGGGGCCCATAGGGATGGGTCAGCCTGGTCTGACCCCCCAGCAGCAACAGCAGCAACTGGCCCAGGAACTTCTCAACATGGAGGCTAACACAGAGGGCCTGTCCCAGGAACAGCTAGAGCACCGCCAGCGCTCCCTCCAGACCCTGCGAGACATCCAGCGCATGCTCTTCCCAGATGACCGCGATGCCCCACCGCCACCCGGTCCTATTGGGGGACTCCCCCAGTCCCACGACGGCATGCCCGATGGGGGGCCCAGGAGGCCGGAGCAGGGCCCTCTCCAGGCCATGATGGCCCAATCCCAGAGCCTAGGTCCACCAGGGGGTTCGGGAGGGTCCCGACCCCAGGGAACCCCATTTGGCCCCCCACATGGTCACCCCAGAGACATGCCCCCTTTCCCAGATGAGCTGGGCCACATGATGGGTCCTGGAGGGTGTGGGGATGGAGATCACATGACCCCGGAGCAGGTGGCCTGGCTGAAGCTGCAGCAGGAGTTCTACGAGGAGAAGAAGAGGAAACAGGAAATGCATCACCGCCCACTTCCTCCCGACATGATGATGCACCCCCACGGGCCGCGTGGCATGATGCGAGGGCCCCCACCACCCTACCAGATGGGACCCGGAGAGGTGTGGGGGCCAGGAGGGCCACCAGAGCACTATCACGATCGCATGGCCATGGGCCCGAGAGGGATGCCTCCTCACATGCAGAGGATGCCTGGGTTCCCCCAGGGCATGATGAACCCTGACATGGAGGGACCCCCCAGGCCCGGGATGGGCTGGCCTGAAGACATGCCTCCGAGGATGGGGGACGGCCGGGGGTTCCCAGGAGGGCCAGGGGGTATGTTCGGAGGTCCAGGGGTGCGGGGAGAGCGCTTCCCCAACCCCCAGTCAGTCCAGGAGGCCATGTTTCACCAGGGCATGGGGGGCGACAAGGGACCGGGCCTTCCTCCACAGATGATGATGGAGATGCAGAGGATGATGGGACACCAAAGGGGTGGCATGGAGCCGGGCAATGGGGGCGGGATGATGTTTCCCAGGATGCCCGGCGAGGGTCCCATGAGCCCCTCTTCCAGACTGGTTGTGATGGGGAGCCGTGACATGGGCCCTGAGTTTGGCATGGGCCCCCATGGGAACCCCCAGCTACGAGAGGGGCCTATGAACATGAGCCCAGACGAGATGATGAGAATGAGAGGGCATCCAATGGACAACATGGGGCCCCAGGGAAGGCAGATGCACTTCACAGACCAGCCCCAGCCAGGGGACTTCCCCATGGGACCCGCACGGCCCTTCCCTGGTGGTCCTGGCAGTATGAGGGGCCCTCATGGAGAGCAGGTCTATGCTGGCCCGGAGCACAGGACCACCCCTACGGGGGGCAATGGCCGCCTCAACCACCACCCGCCCTCCGCCGGACCACCCCAGGGCCAGAGGGGACGTAAGCCTGCAGAGCTGATCATCCAGCCAGGAGGGGGCAGCTCACCCAGTATTAACCCCCTCAAGTCCCCTCCTTTGAGGCAGGTGCAGTCCCCCATGATGGGCTCTCCCTCTGGGAACCTCAAGTCCCCCCAGACCCCCTCCCAGCTGGCTGGTATGCTCTCCGGCCCTCCGGGACCCAATGGCCCCCCTAACACTGCCAACTCTGCTCCCATGAAGTCACCTCACTCTATGATGGGGTCTGCTGGTGCCTCCCCTGTAAATATGAGGTCCCCGTCCCTCCCCAACCCTTCTCCAGGGTGGGCCTCTTCCCCAAAACCCCCCATGCCCAGCCCAGGAATCCCTCAGCAGCAAGGGGGTAAAACCCCCCTCAGTATGACCTCACCTAACATGATGGGAAATATGGAGCAAGGTACAGTACTTTTCTGGATTTCTCTTCTTTCTCCCTCCACTGCTCTCTTCTCGCTCTCCTTTCTCTTCTTTCTCCCTCTACTGCTCTCTTCTCGCTCTCCTTTCTCTTCTTTCTCCCTCCACTGCTCTCTTCTCGCTCTCCTTTCTCTTCTTTCTCCCTCTACTGCTCTCTTCTCGCTCTCCTTTCTCTTCTTTCTCCCTCCACTGCTCTCTTCTCGCTCTCCTTTCTCTTCTTTCTCCCTCCACTGCTCTCTTCTCGCTCTTCTTTCTCCCTCCACTGCTCTCTTCTCGCTCTCCTTTCTCTTCTTTCTCCCTCCACTGCTCTCTTCTCGCTCTCCTTTCTCTTCTTTCTCCCTCCACTGCTCTCTTCTCGCTCTCCTTTCTCTTCTTTCTCCCTCCACTGCCCTCTTCTCGCTCTCCTTTCTCTTCTTTCTCCCTCCACTGCCCTCTTCTCGCTCTCCTTTCTCTTCTTTCTCCCTCCACTGCCCTCTTCTCGCTCTCCTTTCTCTTCTTTCTCCCTCCACCGCCCTCTTCTCGCTCTCCTTTCTCTTCTTTCTCCCTCCACTGCTCTCTTCTCGCTCTCCTTTCTCTTCTTTCTCCCTCCACTGCTCTCTTCTCGCTCTCCTTTCTCTTCTTTCTCCCTCCACTGCCCTCTTCTCGCTCTCCTTTCTCTTCTTTCTCCCTCCACTGCTCTCTTCTCGCTCTCCTTTCTCTTCTTTCTCCCCCACCGCCCTCTTCTCGCTCTCCTTTCTCTTCTTTCTCCCTCCACTGCCCTCTTCTCGCTCTCCTTTCTCTTCTTTCTCCCTCCACTGCTCTCTTCTCGCTCTCCTTTCTCTTCTTTCTCCCTCCACTGCCCTCTTCTTCTCGCTCTTCTTTCTCCCTCCACTGCTCTCTTCTCGCTCTCCTTTCTCTTCTTTCTCCCTCCACCGCCCTCTTCGCTCTCCTTTCTCTTCTTTCTCCCTCCACCGCTCTCCTCGCTCTCCTTTCTCTTCTTTCTCCCTCCACTGCCCTCTTCTCGCTCTCCTTTCTCTTCTTTCTCCCTCCACTGCCCTCTTCTCGCTCTCCTTTCTCTTCTTTCTCCCTCCACTGCCCTCTTCTCGCTCTCCTTTCTCTTCTTTCTCCCTCCACTGCCCTCTTCTCGCTCTCCTTTCTCTTCTTTCTCCCTCCACTGCTCTCTTCTCGCTCTCCTTTCTCTTCTTTCTCCCTCCACTGCTCTCTTCTTTCTCTTCTTTCTCCCTCCACTGCTCTCTTCTCGCTCTCCTTTTCTTCTTTCTCCCTCCACTGCCCTCTTCTCGCTCTCCTTTCTCTTCTTTCTCCCTTCACTGCTCTCTTTCGCTCTCCTTTCTCTTCTTTCTCCCTCCACTGCCCTCTTCTCGCTCTCCTTTCTCTTCTTTCTCCCTCCACTGCTCTCTTCTCGCTCTCCTTTCTCTTCTTTCTCCCTCCACTGCTCTCTTCTCGCTCTCCTTTCTCCTCTTTCTCCCTCCACTGCTCTCTTCTCGCTCTCCTTTCTCTTCTTTCTCCCTCCACTGCTCTCTTCTCGCTCTCCTTTCTCTTCTTTCTCCCTCCACCGCCCTCTTCTCGCTCTCCTTTCTCTTCTTTCTCCCTCCACTGCTCTCTTCTCGCTCTCCTTTCTCCTCTTTCTCCCTCCACTGCTCTCTTCTCGCTCTCCTTTCTCCTCTTTCTCCCTCCACTGCTCTCTTCTCGCTCTCCTTTCTCTTCTTTCTCCCTCCACTGCCCTCTTCTCGCTCTCCTTTCTCTTCTTTCTCCCTCCACTGCTCTCTTCTCGCTCTCCTTTCTCCTCTTTCTCCCTCCACTGCTCTCTTCTCGCTCTCCTTTCTCCTCTTTCTCCCTCCACTGCTCTCTTCTCGCTCTCCTTTCTCTTCTTTCTCCCTCCACTGCTCTCTTCTCGCTCTCCTTTCTCTTCTTTCTCCCTCCACTGCTCTCTTCTCGCTCTCCTTTCTTCTCCCTCTTTCTCGCTCTCCTTTCTCTTCTTTCTCCCTCCACTGCCCTCTTCTCGCTCTCCTTTCTCTTCTTTCTCCCTCCACTGCTCTCTTCTCGCTCTCCTTTCTCTTCTTTCTCCCTCCACTGCTCTCTTCTCGCTCTCCTTTCTCCCTCCACTGCTCTATTCTCGCTCTCACAACTTTCTCTTTCCTGCTTTGATAAACAACATTACTAATGTTGAGTTCAAGACAGAGATAATATTCATTTTGAGAGTTAAAAAAAAGACTTACTACCTGATGGAGATGCATGATTGGGTGAAGATGACATCATGTCTTGAATAGAGGGCTGTTTTGTAACATCCCTCCTCCTGCAGAACTCTGTCTGTTGTCCAGGCAGTCTAAACAGACCTCTGTTGTATATCTGGGAGTACAGGCTAGAATTTGTCTCCATCAGCTTCAAATCAAATCATTTATAAGTCAATAAGTCAATTGAAAGCATCATTCTCATCCATGTAAACACATTTTCCCTAATCAGAAAACATTTTCCCATTTCAGGTAAATTGCTCCCCCTTGTGGCAATGTAACTTCACTATCTAAATTCATTAAAGTCATTATTTACAATTGACATGTATTGTATGTCAATCTGAAATGTGTTTGACACATGTACCCTGGTTACTTAAAAGAAGGGACAACCAGGGTATTTTTTGCTACTTAAAGAGTTTACTTTCATATCTCTCACCTCTCCACAGGTGGTAATGGCCCCCTCTCGGCCCCCCCCTCGTCAGGAGCCCAGTCTGGCTCCATGCCCCTCCAGGGGGGTCCAGGCAGCGCCCCGACCGGCAGCCCTTACTCCCTACCCCCCGAACCTACGCTATCCCAGAACCCCCTCTCCATCATGATGTCACGCATGTCCAAATTCGCCATGCCCAGCTCCACCCCCCTCTATCATGACGCCATCAAGACCGTGGCGAGCTCAGATGACGACTCGCCCCCTGCGCGCTCCCCGAACCTGCCCTCCATGAACAACAACGGTGAGTGGACGGAGACATGCTTAGATGTCATGTTATACCGCATTCAAATAAATAAGTATTTTGAGATTTTATGTATATTTTCTGTAACACTTTTTCTTAGAGCTTTGACTTTATGGTTTACCTGACATGATTGAAGAGGAATTAAATTATAACATGCTGTCTGTGCACTAATGTCCCTCTCTCTCTCTGTGGTCCTCTGTAGGTATGGGAATGAACCACCACCAAGGTCCTCCTCGTATGATGGGCCCCGGCTCCTCTGGCCCCATGCCTGTCCTCAGTCCCCTGGGTATGACCCCTGTGGGTTCACAGCCTCTCTCCCACGGCATGCCCCAGCAGATGCCCTCCCCAAACCCCCCCAACATGGGCCCTGGCCCGGGCATGATGCCTCATGGCATGATGATGCATCCCAACCCCCAGGACCAAGGCATGGGTAACCCCCAGATGATGCCCCAGGGGCGCATGGGCTACCCCCACCGAGGGCAGGGCTACCCCCTCCCCCAGTCCCCCTCCCAGCAGGGCGCCTACTCCCCCCACAATGGCCCTGTGCCCCAGGGCTTCCCAGGACACCCCATGGGCTTCCAGGGAGAAGGGGGTCCTATGGGGGGTCGGATGGGGAACATGCCTCCTGGAGGTGGAGGCGATGGAGGTAGGCCCAACAACCCTGGAGGACCACAGTTCAACATGCACGGAGAGTTCAGTGATGTAGACCTGCATGAGGTGATGCGAACTGGAGCGTCCGGTATGCCAGAGTTTGACCTGTCCAGGATCATCCCATCAGAAAAGCCCAGCCAGACGCTGTCCTACTTCCCTAGGGGAGGAGGAGATGGCCCCGGCCCAGGGGGGAAACCTCCACACATGCAGGGAATGATGCAGGGGATGATGGGGGAGGGCCCCCCAAGGATGGGCATGCCCATGCAGGGGCTGGGGGGGATGCCCGGGGGGCCGGGAGGCACTATGGGCCCCCAGGATATGCCCATGGGAAACCCTTCCCATAATCCTATGAGGGCACATGGGCCCCCAGGGTTCATGGGTCAGGGTATGATGGGACCTCAGCACCGGATGATGTCACAGGGGGGTCCAGCGGGCATGATGCAGGGAAAGGAGAGGGGGGTACTCTACAACCACCCTGGGCCTGGGGGGTCGCCCAACATGATGATGTCTCTGCAAGGCATGGGCGTCCCCCCCCAGCAGACGACGATGATGATGATGGGGGGGCAGATGAGGCCACGTGGCATGGACATGGACATGGGGTTCAGCCCAGGGCCTGGAATGTTCTAACACACAACTCATAGAACCATGGACCTCGAATGTTGTGAGCTCATATACAGAATTGGATGGAATGTGTCACTGCAGAAAAGAGAGAGATGGATTAAAACATAGAAAGTAAGGAATGACAGACAGAGATTGGTACTCTGGCAGAGTATCGGAGAGGAGTGATGCCGTTAATGGCTTGTGGGGTCTACGTAGCCCAGTACTTGTCTTTTGCCACAAGCATTTAATTTGGTCTCTTCAGAAATGTCTGAATGTATGGGATTGTTGTGCTTCAATGTCACAATTAAACTGTTCCTCAAGTGTTTTTTGTGTGTTAAATCTCTGACTATAAGGTTTGAGTGTTGAAGAGGAATGAGATAACCCACCTTGGAGGACTGTACCGCTAGCTAGCTGTAAATCAACTTTTTCAAATCAGTAAACAGAATCAACAACGGATTTTCCCAGCAAAGGATAAGGAACTTACACATGGAATAAAAAGACTTTGTGAAATAAAATCGTATTTTGTGAAGATTAATGGAATTATATCTTCTCTAGCTCCATCGTTTTGACTATTTCTGTCCTGTGTGTGTGTGTGTGTGTGTGTGTGTGTGTGTGTGTGTGTGTGTGTGTGTGGGTACGAGCCTGTGACGGTGTGTGTTTTGTGTTGTAAGTATGTATAGGAATTCTATCAGTGACCTCTAAGCTCTCTTACCCACCTTTTCATTGGGGGAGGGATGCCACTCTAAAGAACAGTACTGTTTACCATTGGTGGGATATTTTCATTTTTGTCTTTTAATTTCGTTTAAATCCATTGTATAACAAACCAAACTATGACCTCATAGAGATAATGGTATTATTAAAAAAGCACAAACATTGACAAACTGTAGTGTCTTCTTTCTCCCATTTCAACTCTTTTACCAGACAGTTTGTGCCATTTCTGATTCCTGTTGCTGTTGGGTCTTCTGTTGACTCTGGGATTTCATTCCCACAGCATTAATCTGATAGAAGATTAACTGAGTGGGACCAGACATAACAGGTGAGCTAGGGCTCTACTCTTTTCTGGTATATGTCGGCTCAATAGGAAATTGCTTTCAAATTTCAAGCACTCTATAGTGCTGATCTTCGGCGATACACTGGCTCGATTCAATATGTATCAAGAAAGCCAGACGCCAACCAGAGTTCTTCCTGGCCATGCTTCTAACCACCAAATGACACTTACAAACTAAAATGTGTATACATTGTACTATAAATTGGTAAGTCAGAGCCTCCTATCACATTCATTTGTGTGTATATAGATATATATATATATATCACAGTTGAAGTCGGAAGTTTACATACACCGTAGCCAATAAATGTAAACTCCATTTTACACAATTCCTGGCATTTAATCCAAGGAAAAATTCCCTGTTTTAGGTCAGTTAGGATCACCACTTTATTTCAAGAATGTGAAATGTCAGAATAATAGCAGAGAATTATTAATTTCAGATTTTGTTTCTTTCATCACATTCCCAGTGGGTCAGAAGTTTACAAACACTCAATTAGTATTTGGTAGCGTTGCCTTTAAATTGTTTAACTTGGGTGAAATGTTTCGGGTAGCCTTCCACAAGCTTCCCACAATGGGTCCCTGTGGAATGCTTTAGACACCTTGTAGAGTCCATTAGGAAGTTGTTCCTAATATTTGGTATACTCGGTGTATATACCTGTTTAAATAGGTCCCCTTGGATCTACACATGTGCTTTGAGTTGCATGGCTCTAGTTGAAGTGCAAAGAAGCCCCTTGTGCACATCCTCATGACAACAAGCACCTTCATATGATCAGACAAAATCACATTTCCATGTGTTTCCATTACTAATGGAAATCTCTCCCCCAAAGGGATGTCTGTATTTGTTTTTCATTTTCCTCCCATCTCCTGTATTCAGAGAGTGACCTTTCACTGGCATGCAGGGATATGAAACCAAAACAAGGGAGGGCTTTTCACTCCAAATGGATGTGAGATCAGAAACCGTTGTAGACCTACAGCACATAATGGCTTAGGTCTTGGTATCCAACGGGGATAGACAAACAGTGACAAAGCATTGGAAAATGTAACTAAAATGAAGCCACAATGTACACTGCTAGCTTGCCTACAACAAGGCTTGTTTTGTTGGATAGGTCTAAGTGACTGGCTTCTAGTAATAAACACTGACCTTGCCTTTCTGTAAGCCTTTTATTCATCAGGGGCTGAGGGTGAGATATCATCTTAATGAACAGTGTGAAAAGGAACAACTGTAAAATGGTGGCAAACAGAACAGATCCAGAATGCAATTCAGCAATTAATCGTTGCTCCACTCCATTGAGCCTGACAAAATGTGAAGCCCCCGCTCGAGCTACAGCGGGGGAAAGAGCAGTAATGATGCACACACACACACACACACACGCATGCATGCACAGTCCCTTACACACACAAAAAGGATCCTACATTCATATTCACCATAGGGAAGGTGGTCCTCTCCCTACCCCGTAAGGGGTGAGGGACCAGAGGTAGAGGAGCAGGACAAATGGGCAGAAGTCATCTCATTCCCCTTCATCATTGTTTACACAGTACCTGAACCAAACACTTATCAGCCATGGACAGAAATTGGTAAAACTTTATTTGGGTGGTCCGTCTGTGTATGTGCTACAGACTATCTACAGACTGCAACAGACTATCTACATCAGTAACATTTCAACTAACTGCTGTATCTCCTAGCCCTGACCTTAGCCCTAACCTTAACCCTTATCCTAGCCCTAAACTGAACCCTAAGCCTAACAGTAACCTTAGCAAGCAGTTGCTTATCAACAGATAGTTTGTTGATAGTATGACCATGTACAGATGGACTATCCAGACAATAAAAATAAAAGGGCACCCAGAAATGTTAAACAAACATGCCTGTTTGTTTTTATGCCCTTGAGAAATGTAGAAACAGAGAGAGCGTGAGTGAGTGTGTGTGTGTGTTTGTGTGTACAAGAGGGAGAGAGAGAAAAGAGAAAGGTAGGGGACAGAAAATGCATTCCTCTCTACCTTGTAGCCCTACCCAGTATCGAGGGCTTGGCTTGACAATCTCAGAATTAAATTAAACTTTTTGGTGTTTTGTAACATATGTCGCTTTCCATTCATCAAAAGACAGATGTACAGTTTGGATTGATTTATTGGTTTTATTTGTCAGAAGAAAATAAAATCCATCAGAACATTTTTTTTTTAAATGTCCTGGATTGCACAATGAAGTTGGGGACTTCCATTGTGGTCCCTATTTTCTGACATAAATAGATATACAATTACATAGATACATACAGACAGATTCCAGAGATATAGACAAACAAAAAAAGGCTTAACTTCCAGATGAGCATGAGAGGGGAGTCCAATTGTTCCAAGCTTGTTTTCGCTGGTCTGTAGCTTATTCTTTAGATGTTTGTGGCTGCTGGTGAACCATGACGAGCAGACATAATCAAAGTGACACTGGCCTAGCACACTGCCAGAGTCTTCATGTCTCTGGCTACTGTGTTCTTAGGGACCTTCAATGCAGCAGAAATTTTGGGGCACCCTTCCCCAGATCTGTGCCTCGACACAGTCCTGTATCGGAGCTCTACGGACAATTCCTTCAACCTCATGGCTTGGTTCTTTCTCTGACATGCACTGTCAACTGTGGGACCTTATATAGACAGGTGTGTGCCTTTCCAATATGTCCAATGAATTGAATTTGCCACATGTGGACTCCAATTAACATGTAGAAACATCTCAAGGATGATCAATGGAAACAGGATGCACCTGAGCTGTATTTCGAGTCTCATAGCAAAGGGACTGAATACTTATGTAAATAAGGTATTTCTTTTTTCTTTTTTGTTGACAGTGCATGGGTCTGAATTCTTATGTTCTAAAAACCTGTTTTCACTTTGTCATTATGGGTTACTGTGTGTAGATTGATGATGACAAAACATTTATTTAATCCATTTTAGAATAAGGCTGTAACAAAATACAATGTGGAAAAAGTCCGAATGCATTGTATTTCATCTGTAGCCTAGTAAACTGTGTGTTTTCCAATGATGTCAGATAAAAAAATGTAATGACATGTACTTTACTTACATATAAGGTTGGATGTAAACCTCGTTATTAGCTAGGCTTCCACCAATTTCCAGACAGATTTTCATGCAAATATTCTAATATCCGCATAAAAACAATGTGTATTTTCCCTCCAGAGATCTATTTCCATCAAATTGACTTGTTTTGGATAAAAAGCTGTGCGTGATGACGTATTACACATAAAATACTTGTCCTGTTACATTCCCATGCACCTGTTACATTCCCATGCACCTGTTACATTCCCATGCACCGGTTACATTCCCATGCACCGGTTACATTCCCATGCACCGGTTACATTCCCATGCACCTGTTACATTCCCATGCACCTGTTACATTCCCATGCACCGGTTACATTCCCATGCACCTGTTACATTCCCATGCACCGGTTACATTCCCATGCACCGGTTACATTCCCATGCACCGGTTACATTCCCATGCACCGGTTACATTCCGATGCACCGGTTACATTCCCATGCACTGGTTACATTCCCATGTACCTGTTACATTCCCATGCACCTGTTACATTCCCATGCACCGATTTAAATGGGTTTCCATTGCCTTTTCAACTCTACTGATTGTTTTGTCCCCCCCTAAAAATGGTGTTACAGTATACTGTGCATTTGGAAAGTATTCAGACCCATTGACTTTTAACACATTTTGTTACGCTACAGACGTTTTCTAAAATGGAGTACATAAAGAAATGTACTCATCATTCTACAATACCCCATGATGACGAAGTAAAAACAGGTTTTTAGATATCAATCAATCAATCAAATGTATTTATAAAGCCCTTTTTACATCAGCTGATGTCACAAAGTGCTATGCAGAAACCCAGCCTAAAACCCCAAACAGCAAGCAATGCAGATGTAGAAGCATTAGTTTGATATGTTTGCATGTATTTAAAAAAATAAAAAAATAAATACCATATTTACATAAATATTCAGACCCTTTGCTATGAGACTCAAAATTGAGCTCAGGTGCATCCTATTTCCATTCATCATCCTTGAGAGGTTTCTACAACTTGATGGAGTCTGGGGTAAATTCAATTAATTGGACATGATTTGAAAAGGCACACGACACACCTGTCTATGTAAGGTCCCACAGTTGACAGTGAATGTCAGAGCAAAAACCAAGCCATGAGGTTGAAGGAATTGTCTGTAGAACTCCGAAATGGGATTGTGTCGAGGCACAGATCTGGAGAAGGGTGCCCAAAAACATTTCTGCAGCATTGAAGGTCCCCAAGAACACAGTGGTCTCCATCATTCTTAAATGGAAGAAGTTTGGAACCACCAAAACTCTTCCTAGAGCTGGCCGCCAAGCCAAACTGAGCAATCGGGGGAGGAGAGCCTTGGTCAGGGAGGTGATCAAGAACCCGATGGTCACTCTGACAGAGCTCCAGAGTTCCTCTGAGGAGATGGGAGAACCTTCCAGAAGGACAACCATCTCTGCAGCACTCCACTAATTAGGCCTTTATGGTAGAGTGGCCAGACGGAAGCCACTCCTCAGTAAAAGGCACATGACAGCCCGCTTGGAGTTTGCCAAAGGCAACCTAAAGTACTCTGACCATGAGAAACAAGATTCTCTGTTCTGATGAAACCAAGATTGAGCACTTTGGCCTGAATGCCAAGCGTCACGTCTGAAGGACATGGTGGTGGCAGCATCATGCTGTGGGGAAGATTTTCGGCGGCATGGACTGGGAGACTAGTCAGGATTGAGGCAAAGAGGACAACGACCCTAAGCATATAGCCAAGAAAACGCAGGAGTGGCTTCGAAACAAGTCTTTAAATGTCTTTGAGTGGCCCAGCCAGGGCCCAGACTTGAACCCGATCTAACATCTCTGGAGAGACCTGAAAATAGTTGTGCAGCAATGCTCCCCATCCAACCTGACAGAGCTTGAGAGGATCTGCAGAGAAGAATGGGATAAACTCCCCAAATACAGGTGTGCCAAGCTTGTAGCTTCATATCCAAGAAGACTTGAGTCTGTAATTGCTGCCAAAGGTGACTCAACAAAGTACTGAGTAAAGGGTCTGAATACTTATTTAAATGTGATATTTTCCTTTTTTCCTTTTCATAAATGTGCAAACATTTCTAAGAACCTGTTTTTGTTTTGTCATTATGGGTATTGTGTGTAGATTGATGAGGGAAAACAACTATTTAATCAGCTTTAGATTAAGGCTCTAGCGTAACAAAATGTGGAAAAAGCCAAGGGGTCTGAATACTTTCTGAATGCACTGTATAGCGAATGTACCCACTCTGGTCATGGCACTTGTGCTCTAGCCAACGGCTCACAGATAGAGTGCGAGTATAGACTACATGAGATTATTATGGACAAAAGAGCAATATTATTTGTATTTGTCAAACTGCAGCCAAGCATCGATCAAAACATCAAGACCCTCAATATTTATTGAAAAAGAGCATCAAGCTCATCACCCTGCATTTTCACCACCCTGCGAAGTTCATCATAATTTATTTCATCTGTAGCCTAATAAACCACATGCTTTCCCAGGTCGTAGTGGCAGGACTACACAACATGTCATCGCGTGACTACAATTTTACTTTGATATGATGGTAATTATAACAAAATGTGTGCATAAAGGCATTTCTACTGCCAATTCTCGCATAATGAATTTTACCATCACAAAAAGATTTCACTTTGTCTTGAGTATTTTGTTTCGTCAACATTTGGAAAGTTTACAGACACAAATGCTGTTTCCATCAGGCCTGTCATTTTTCATCTGACATAAACGTTCATAAAAAGGTTGAATGGGAACCTGGTTAGTGTCAAGTGTTTTGAGGATGCTGGAATTAGATTTTGGACAAACTTGCACATACCTACAGGAGACTTTTGAAGTAGCCTAATCAGATTAAAACATTGTGACTGTTTGGCCACATATAAAATGTAATACATTTTAAAAGTTACACGATAAATATTTAGGTTCTAGGTTCTAGGTGCGCGATGAATAGCTGCTCGGATTGGAGAGGAGGCAGAGCGGCCGTTAAAGCTGTTGAAATCGCTCTGCCATTGCCTGGTTGCAAAAATTCTATTTCAAATTTCAGTTTTTGTGACAAAACAAGCAAGTATAGTGTAGATAATCATTGTACAATCTAAACCGCTGTGAAATATATTTTCCATAACCAAAAATATTGTGTTTTCAGCTGGTTCAAGCTGGTGAACAAATCCGGAAGTAAAAGATGCAAAAACAAAATTTAGAACACATAGAACAGATCTACTGCTTCATAGACTCGCTTTCAATGAGAATGACAGATCTATAACTCACATTTCTATGCGAATTTGGTTAAGGCGCCCAAAAAGTTAAATATTGCGTCTTTAAGCTTTGCTGAATAACTCTGCCTGCAGGGGGCATATGTGGCCACGTTATTTCAGGCTGACTTGATGATCTGCAATAGACAGCACATCTCAGTACCAGAAGCATAAATACAGCCAGACTGGCCTGCTACTGTGCCTTTCTAGACGCTATATACTGTCCAGAGTAGACTCACAACTTATCCAAATGTAAAGAAACATTCAAATCACAGGGATTTTGCACCGTTATTGAAATTACATTTTCACTGCAGCCTAGAGTTGAATTTTGTACTCACTTGAAAACAATAAACGCATATATTCATTGCATTGTGGAGTTGTAGGCTAGTCTACGTTATTAATAGGGGAGATTTTTGAGCTGTGTGTCTCATGTCTTCACTGTTCTTTCATGCAATCTTTCATGGACACAATCCACCTACCGCTATTGTCATAGATAGACAGTTAGACTGGAAGACTATATTGACCTGTGGTATAGTAAAAGTTAGCACACGGAAAAGTGTAGTGCAAAAGGGAAGCACCAAAACAGATGAGGAAATTTGGCTAAGATGGAAGAAACTATCTAGTAAACCTTTTGGTAAGCAAGATTACAAGATTGTTACAGTGCCTTGCGAAAGTATTCGGCCCCCTTGAACTTTGCGACCTTTTGCCACATTTCAGGCTTCAAACATAAAGATATAAAACTGTATTTTTTTGTGAAGAATCAACAACAAGTGGGACACAATCATGAAGTGGAACGACATTTATTGGATATTTCATACTTTTTTAACAAATCAAAAACTGAAAAATTGGGCGTGCAAAATTATTCAGCCCACTTAAGTTAATACTTTGTAGCGTCACCTTTTGCTACGATTACAGCTGTAAGTCACTTGGGGTATGTCTCTATCAGTTTTGCACATCGAGAGACTGAACATTTTTCCCATTCCTCCTTGCAAAACAGCTCGAGCTCAGTGAGGTTGGATGGAGAGCATTTGTGAACAGCAGTTTTCAGTTCATTCCACAGCTTCTCGATTGGATTCAGGTCTGGACTTTGACTTGGCCATTCTAACACCTGGATATGTTTATTTTTGAACCATTCCATTGTAGATTTTGCTTTATGTTTTGGATCATTGTCTTGTTGGAAGACAAATCTCCATCCCAGTCTCAGGTCTTTTGCAGACTCCATCAGGTTTTCTTCCAGAATGGTCGTGTATTTGGCTCCATCCATCTTCCCATCAATTTTAACCATCTTCCCTGTCCCTGCTGAAGAAAAGCAGGCCCAAACCATGATGCTGCCACCACCATGTTTGACAGTGGGGATGGGGTGTTCAGGGTGATGAGCTGTGTTGCTTTTACGCCAAACTTAACGTTTTGCATTGTTGCCAAAATTTCAATTTTGGTTTCATCTGACCAGAGCACCTTCATCCACATGTTTGGTGTGTCTCCCAGGTGGCTTGTGGCAAACTTTAAACAACACTTTTTATGGATATCTTTAAGAAATGGCTTTCTTCTTGCCACTCTTCCATAAAGGCCAGATTTGTGCAATATACGACTGATTGTTGTCCTATGGACAGAGTCTCCCACCTCAGCTGTAGATCTCTGCAGTTCATCCAGAGTGATCCTGGGCCTCTTGGCTGCATCTCTGATCAATCTTCTCCTTGTATGAGCTGAAAGTTTAGAGGGACGGCCAGGTCTTGGTAGATTTGCAGTGGTCTGATACTCCTTCCATTTCAATATTATCGCTTGCACAGTGCTCCTTGGGATGTTTAAAGCTTGGGAAATCTTTTTGTATCCAAATCCGGCTTTAAACTTCTTCACAACAGTATCTCGGACCTGCCTGGTGTGTTCCTTGTTCTTCATGATGCTCTCTGCGCTTTTAACGGACCTCTGAGACTATCACAGTGCAGGTGCATTTATACGGAGACTTGATTACACACAGGTGGATTGTATTTATCATCATTAGTCATTTAGGTCAACATTGGATCATTCAGAGATCCTCACTGAACTTCTGGAGAGAGTTTGCTGCACTGAAAGTAAAGGGGCTGAATAATTTTGCACGCCCAATTTTTCAGTTTTTGATTTGTTAATTTTTTTTGAAATATCCAATAAATGTCGTTCCACTTCATGATTGTGTCCCACTTGTTGTTGATTCTTCACAAAAAAATACAGTTTTATATCTTTATGTTTGAAGCCTGAAATATGGCAAAAGGTCGCAAAGTTCAAGGGGGCCGAATACTTTCGCAAGGCACTGTATATTTATGCACCAAATTGTTGTTTTATTTAACAGACTAAGGTTCTTAGGACACTCTCTCTCTCCTTTCCGAGTTAACTCTGGGACTAAACACCTCCCTGCAACTGGATCCTGGACTTCCTGATGGAACTCCCCCAAGTGGTAAAAGTAGGCAACAATACGTCTGCCACGCTGATCCTTAACACTGGGGCCCCTCAGGGGTGTGTACTTAGTCCCCTCCTGTATCCCCTGTTCACCCACGACTGTGTGGCCAAACACGACTCCACCACCATCATTAAGTTTGCTGACGACACAACAGTGATAGGCCTGATCACATCAGAGTGAGCTTCCTCAATGGAGGTCAGAGTGAGCTTACTCAATGTGAGCAAGACAAAGGAGCTGATCGTGGACTACAGGAAAAGGCGGGCCGAACAGGCCCCTATTAACATTGACGGGCTGTAGTGGAGCGGGTCGAGAGTTTCAAGTTCCTTGGTGTCTGCATCACCAACGAACTATCATGGTCCAAACACACCAAGACAGTCGTCAAGAGGGCACGACAAAATATTTTCCCCCTCAGGAGACTGAAAAGATTTGGCGTGGGTCCCCAGATCCTCAAAAGTTTCTACAGATGCACCATCGAGAGCATCCTGACCAGTTGCATCACCGCCTGGTATGGCAACTACTCAGCATCTGACTGGAGGACGCTACAGAGGGTAGTGCGAACGGGCCAAGCTTCCTGCCATCCAGGACCCATATAATAGGCGGTGTCAGAGGAAAGCCCATAAAATTGTCAGAGACTCCAGTCAGACTGTTTTCTCTGCTAAAGCATGGCAAGCAGTACCAGAGCGCCAAGTATTGGACCAAAAGACTCCTCAACAGCTTCTACCTCCAAGCCATTATACTGCTGAACAATTCATAAAAATCGCCACCGGATCGCCATTGATTTACATCAATGTAAATTTACATCCCCCTCTCCCCTCTCGTACACTGCTGCTACTCGCTGTTTGTTTGTTACTTATGCATAGTCACTTTGCTCCCACCTACATGTACATATTACTTCAAATAGCCTGTACCCCTGCACACTGACTCAGTACCGGTGCCCCCTGTATACAGCCTCGTTATTTTATTGTGTTACTTTTTATTATTACTTTTTATTTTAGTCTACTTGGTAAATATTTTCTTCTTCTTGAACTGCACTGTTGGTTAAAGGCTTGTAAGTAAGCATTTCACAGTAAAGTCTACATTTGTTGTATTCGGCGCATGTGGCAAGTAAAGTTTGATTTGATTTGATAACTGAGAGGAGTGTTTATGGAGCTTGGGCTGGCAACTGATTAAGTGATGTCTCGGTGATAAAAAAAAAAAAAAAAACCTGCTGAAAGGAAAATTCCAATCTAAAAGAATTCAGGGATGTAATTGTGACTTTGCACAATTTTTTATTTTTAAAATGTTTAAATTTCACCTTTATTTAACCAGGTAAGCTAGTCGAGAACAAGTTCTCAATTACAACTGCGACGTGGCCCAAGATAAAGCAAAGCAAAGCAGTGCGACACTAACAACAACAGAGTTACACATGGAAAAAACAAACGTACAGTCAATAACACAATAGAAAAAAAGGAAAGTCAATATACAGTGTGTGCAAATGGCGTGAGGTGGTAAGGCAATAAATAGGCCGTAGTAGCAAGTAATTACAGTTTAGCAAATTAACACTGGAGTGATAGATGTTCAGATGATGATGTGCAACTAGAAATACTGGTGTGCAAAAGAGCAGAAAAGTAAATAAAAACAATATGGGGATGAGGTAGGTAGATTGTGTGGGCTATTTACAGATGGGCTATGTACAGCTGCAGCGATCGGTTAGCTGCACAGATAGCTGATGTTTAAAGTTAGGGAGGGAAATATAAGTCTCCAGCTTCAGCAATTTTTGCAATTCGTTCCAGTCATTAGCGGCAGAGAACTGGAAGGAAAGGCGGCCAAAGGAGGTGTTGGCTTTGTGTATGACCAGTGAGATATACCTGCTGGAGCGTGTGCTACGGATGGGTGTTGTTATCGTGACCAGTGAGCTGAGATAAGTCAGAGCTTTACCTAGCATGGACTAGAGAGCTGGAGCCAGTGGGTCTGGCAACAAAAATGTAGTGAGGGCCTGCCGACTAGAGCATATAGGTCACAGTGGTGGTGGTATAAGGGGCTTTGGTGACAAAATGGATGGCACTGTGATAGACTGCATCCAGTTTGCTGAGTAGAGTATTGGAAGCTTTTTTGTAAATGACATCGCCGAAGTCGGTGGTGACAGTGTTACCTAGCAGTGGGCAGCTGGGAGGAGGTGCTCTTATTATTGATTGATTTTACAGTGTCCCAAAACTTTTTGGAGTTCGAGCTACAGGATGCAAATATCTGTTTGAAAAAGCTAACCTTTGCTTTCCTGACTGACGTTCTGTATTGGTTCCTGATTTCCCTGAAAAGTTGCATATCGTGGGGACTATTAGATGCTAGTGCAGTCTGCCACAGGATGTTTTTGTGCTGGTCGAGGACAGTCAGGTCTGGAGTGAACCAAGGGCTATATCTGTTCTTAGTTCTACATTTTTGAAAGGGGCATGCTTATCTAAGATGGTGAGGAAGTTACATTTAAAGAACGACCAGGCATCCTCGGCTGACAGGATGAGGTCAATATCCGTCCAGGATACCCGGGCCAGTGATATAAAGAATCATTACCTCAATACACCAGAGTATTGATGATAGCGTTCTATCAGCATAATCGCACTAATGGTACTATTTGTGAAGTAATTTGAGTATGGACATTGTTAAATGGGGTACTTGATAAATTCGCTCAGGCTATTTTGTTCGGATTTTAGAGCACTGGTTTGAATGTTCCAGAGCGTAGAATAGCTGATGAATTCATGATGCTCAATGGCGGTTGAAAATGGCCGGTGTCAGTAAATGTTAGGGAGGTAACGTCATTTGATTTATTGCCAGCAGCACAGTTAGTCACCAATGTTTTGAATAAATATGTAAAAAGCCTAACCAGCTCTGTTAGGTGAGTAGAATGGAGAGTGAAGAGGTGTTTCTTGTTTGTGTCTGGAAGTAGCATTAGCTAGCAAGCTAAACCAACTTTAGCCAGTTAGCTTGGGTGTGAGGCAAGAAAAGTATTATAGTCTTGGGAGAGCAGTGAGTGAAATTCTGCAGTGTAGTTGCATAAAGGTATCCGGATTAGGCCGTCAACTACCAAATTAAATACGGCCATTTTTGTTTGCTTTGCCACATGGTTTGCAGGCACCCACAAACAACACATTTGTAATTAGTATTTGTTGGTGTTTTTAAAATGCTATGTCTGATTTATTGTGAGTGTTCTATTTCATTTAGTTTTAGTAGGTTTTTCACGGGTTGGAGATGCTTATTTTAAAGATGCACACACATGGAATCTTCTGAAGTTTTTATTTTTTGGATTTTTGTTAATTAAGAGTACAACTCTTTCATGTCTCGTGTATTCAAAGATGTCTGCAATCTTTTATGAATCAAACAGGTCAGGACCCGTGTGTACCATCCACAAACGGACGGGCTAGTCCAACTCTTCAATTAGACCCTAAAGCAGATGTTGAAGAAGGTAATCGAGAGAGATGGGAGGAACTGGGACCAGCTGCTGCTCCACTTTATGTTCTTGGTGCATGAGGTACCCTAAGCGTCTACTGGGTTCTCCCCCTTTGAGCTCCTGTATGGCCGTCAGCCTGCGGATTGCTGGATCTAGCTAAGGAGGTCTGGGAGGACCAACCGACACCCCTTCGCAATGTGGTGGAACATGTGGAGGAGATGAGGGAGAGGATGAAGGCGATTTGGGCAGTGGTGAGGGAGCACAAGGTGCAGGCACAACACACCCAGGAGCATGTATACAACTGGGGGGCCCTACCATGAGAGTTCCTACTGGGTGAGAAGGTCTTTGTTCTTATCCCCACAACAGAGTGGGGATGATCCCCACAACCGCTCGACATCGTCTGCCAACCGGGGCAAAGAAAACAACCTCCAGCTTTACCATGTGAATCTATTGAAGAAGTGGCACGCACGAGAGCAACTGTGCGCAACGTGGACCTGGCCACAGCAGAATCTACCCTCTGTCAACGTTTCCATGGGGGAAGACCTCAGTCCGAGCCAATGACAATCGCTCCTAGAGTTGGTCCAGTGGAGTACAGCAGTGTTCTCAGAGGTGCCAGAGCTTACGGATATCATGGAACATCATACCCACTAACGCCCGGAAGAAAAAGTCAGTAAATGGCCATACCGGCTTAGCTTGTTTGATAGCCTTGCGGAGGGAGCTGCACTGTTTGTATTCAGTCATGTTACCAGACACCTTGCCCTGATTAAAAGCATGCCTTCAGTTTCACACGAATGCTGCCATCAATCCACGGTTTCTGGTTGGAGGGAATGTTTTAAGTTTCTGTCTGTAGGCAGGGATCAACAAAATGCAGAAGCCCGGAGGGCGGTGGTCCAGCGGGAAGTGACGCCAATGCTAGAGATGGGGGTACTGGAGGAGTTCCACAGTGAGTGGTCTAGCCCTATAGTGCTGGTACCGAAACCGGACTGAACCGTCCGCTTCTGCAACGACTGCCGGGGCCTGAATGAGGTCAGTAAA
Source organism: Oncorhynchus tshawytscha (assembly GCF_018296145.1). NCBI lineage: Eukaryota > Metazoa > Chordata > Actinopteri > Salmoniformes > Salmonidae > Oncorhynchus > Oncorhynchus tshawytscha. The sequence continues at coordinate 62,664,755 of NC_056431.1, forward strand.
TTCGATACCTACCTCATGCCCAGGGTGGACGAACTGATCGACTGCTTGAGGAAGGCAAGATACATCAGCACCCTGGACCTGACGAAGGGGTACTGGCCGCAATAGCTTCTCCCCTCACAGACGCAATGGACGGAGGACACAGAGGCAGCGTTCCAAGCCCTGAAGGAAGCTTTATGTTCGCACCCGATACTCGTCACCCCGGACTATTCAAAAAACTTCCTGGTCTAGACAGACGCGTCTGACACAGGGGTAAGGGCCCTCTTGTCCCAGGAGCAGGAAGGTGAAGAGCACCCCATCATGTATGTCAGCAGGAAGCTCCTCCTGAGGGAAAATAAGTACTTGATTGTCAAGAAGGAGTGCCTCGCCATGAAATGGGCGCTGGACACCCTCAAGTATTACCTCCTCGGGAGTAAGTTCACCCTAATTACTGACCATGCCCCCCTTGTGTGCATGGCAAGAGGTATGGACACAAATGACTGCGTCACCGTCTGGTTCCTGTGATTGTTTTTCTCTTTCAGTCACAGGTTGGGGGCTTGTCATGCCAAATAGTGTCCTTCTGCCAAATAGTGTCCCCCTCTACGTCACAATGGGTTCCGGTGAGTTCTAGCTTCTGTTGCAACATTCTGACCGGATCATGTAATGAACCAAAGCGTCCGTTGCTAAGCTGGTTGCTTGGGCTCTAATTTACCTCGTAGGAGGATGCGGGCAGTTCGGGTTCTATTTCACCACATAAACGCTTGCTCAGTCGGCGCAAAATTATTACCTCAGAATTGCTCTCCAAGGACGGTGTTTTTGACAGTGACAACCTGCTGCTTCAGAGCACCGAAAAGACTGGAAAGAGAACACTTTCTTTACCATGTGTTTGTCTTAAGTACGTACATATTGTTAAATAGGAATACATCTTTAAGCTGTTTTTATAGATTGACGTTGCTAGCTACTGTTTTTTTTTTTACCTCAGCCTGCCTAGTTAGCTAGCAAGCAAGCTACTGTAATTGTTATTACAGCTTTCAGTTTTTATGTAGTTAGCACTCCAATGGCATCCCTCGAGGAGATTTTCTTTTCTCTTTCCAGGCGAAGTACTATGAAGACACCCCTGATCTTGACAAGAGGCGCAACATTCAGAGAAATTCACAATTCAGGGTAACGTTAAGCAGTTAACTTCAATTAGATAACTGGATGGATTTAGCTATGTACAAACATTTTTCAAACACCATTTTCCATCTAACGTTAGCTAGTTGCTAGCTATACATATAATTCAGTGGAGAATGCTGAGGGGAGGATGGCTCATAATAATGTCTGGAATGGAGTGAATATAATGGTATCAAACACGTGGTTTCCATGTGGTTGATACCATTCAATTGACTCCATTCCAGATATTATTATGAGCCGTCCTTCCCTCAGCAGCCTCCACTGATATAGTTATGTCTGTCATATTGAGGTGCCTAGCTATAAGTTAAACCTGATCAATCAAATGGATAGGTGTAAACTAAGTGTCTTCGGTAGACAGACACAGAGAGAGTGTGGGGGTGAGAAAGAAAGGATGAAAGTGAGAGAGGTGGGAAGAGGGTGGAAGACAGACAGAGAGAGAGAAAGAGAAAGACAGCAGTGCAAATATACTTAGACTTGAGTATTTCAACAACTCTTCTCTTCCAACTTGTTAGGCAATCATATCTACCTACGGGGAAGGATGGCCAGCCACACAGGAGGGTGATTTGTATTAAGGAGAAGGAGGCTGTACTGACCGAGATGCATGCTGGCCATTTCGGAGTGAAGCGCATGAACGCCAAAATCAACCTATGATTTTTCTGACGGGGGAATTGTCAAGGAGGTGGACAGCTGGGCAAGTGAAATGAATAACATTTTGTCACTTTTTGATTAAAGGTCTGAACCCTGTGTAGCCTACCAGAAGTTTTAGATCACTGAAACCCACCTGATGTGGTGGAAGTTGTCGATCCAGATCAGAACGGCTTAGAGTACTACCTTCAGGCACAGACTGAGAAGGATGTGGAGGTTTTTGACCAGGTAAAAATGATTGCCCGCTGTTAATTTATTTTATAACACTGCACTAATCCATCAAATTTTCTCACAGTTAAGTGTAACCTGTGTGTTTGCTTGTTTAGGTCTCTGTCTCCTTCCCTGTTTGGGATAGTGGGCAGCATTTTCACGTTCGGATGAAAAGCGTGCCCAGAGTAAACTTCCTGCTACTCAGGCCCAGAAGCTAATATATGCATATTATTAGTGTATTGGATAGAAAACACTCTGAAGTTTCTGAAACTGTTTGAATGATGTCTGTGAGTATCACAGAACTCTTATGGTAGGCGAAAACCTGAGAAAAATCCAACCAGGTAGTGGGAAATCTGAGGTTTGTAGTTTTTCAACTTATTGCCTATCGAATATACAGTGTCTATGGGGTCAAATTGCACTTCCTACGGCTTGCACTAGATGTCAACAGTCTTTAGAACATTGTTTGAGGCTTCTACTGTGAAGTGGGGGCGAATGAGAGCTGATTCAATCAGAGACCTGCCAGAGTGCCATGAGCTGATCACGTGCGCACACGTGAAAGCGACCTGCATTCCATTGCAATTTTAAAGACAAAGGAATTCTCCGGTTGGAACATTATTGAAGATTTATGTTAAAAACATCCTAAAGATTGATTCTATACATCGTTTGACATGTTTATACTAACTGTAAAATATATTTTTGAACTTTTCGTCTTAACTTTCGCCTGGACTTGCCCGCGCCTCGTGAGTTTGGATTTGTTTACCAAACGCGCTAACAAAAGGAGGTATTTGGACATAAATTATGGATTTTATCGAACAAAACAAACATTTATTGTGGAACTGGGATTCCTGGGAGTGCATTCTGATGAAGATCATCAAAGGTAAGTGAATGTTTATAATGCTATTTCTGACTTTTACTGACTCCACAACATGGTGGGTATCTGCAAGGCTTCTTTTTGTGTCTGAGTGCCGTACTCAGATTATTGCATGGTTTGCTTTTTCCGTAAAGCTTGTTTGAAATCTGACACAGCGGTTGCATTAAGGAGAAGTATATCTATAATTCTGCGCATAATAGTTGTATCTTTAATCAAAGTTTATTATGAGTATTTCTCTAAATTGATGTGGCTCTCTGAAAATTTGATGGATGTTTTCGAGGCACAACATTACTGACCATATAGCGCCAATGTATACTGAGATTCTTGGATAGAAATATGAACTTTATTGAACAAAACATACATCTATTGTGTAACATGAAGTCCTATGAGTGCCATCTGATGAAGATCATCAAAGGTTAGTGATTAATGTTATCTCTATTTCTGCTTTTTGTGACTCCTCTCTTTGTCTGGAAAATGGCTGTGTGTGTTTTTGTGACTAGGCTCTGACCTAACATAATCATATGGTGTGCTTTCGCTGTGAAACCTTTTTGAAATTGGACATGATGGGTAGATTAAAAATACGTGTATCTTTCATTTGTTGTATTGCACTTGTGAATGTATGAAAGTTACATATTTCAAAAAATAAAATTGAATTTCGAGCTCTGCCTTTTCAGCGGAATGTTGTCGAGAAGACGTTTTTTAAACTCTGCTCCTGTTCTCCAGGAGCTAGGGGTTCTGCCCAACACCCAGACGTGGATTCACCAGATGTCCTCCATTACCAACCACCCTCCAACTTTTCATTACATCATCTACAGCTACTGTTGTTGTCATGTTGTCATTATCTGCTGAGAAAAGTTTCTTGCTCTATCATATTGGGCACATAATATGTGAGATGCACAGATTAACTAAAAACACTAGCACTGCAAACATTCAGAACAGAGAGAGCAGCAGTGCCTAGACTTTGCAGTCTCCCTCTTCTTCAAGTTCCCCTTCTGAGACTGGCTGCCTGTTGAGAACAAGTGACAGGCAGAATTCCACACACCTTAATTCAGTATTTTTGTCTATGATTGCCATGTGAGTGCACAAAACATCTGTGAAAATAAATGAATGACACAACTGTACCAAAAACGATCAACGTTTATATATTCCAATCTTTAAAATTGGCAGGTTGGTTTTCACAGCTGTTTCACAAGGTGTTCATTATTGTAAGTTGTAAGGTATCCTTTGATGGCATTTATTTGTTCCACATTATTCATTGTTGTATCCTAGGACCTACAATAGATACATATATGAGCTATGTGAGATAGAAAAAAAGAATCATAAAAAAGGACCTCTGAAATGATATTCTTTCAGTGTAGATAAGGGAAAGGCAGGCTAAAATAAAAACATGACAACATCAAATCCAATTTTTTTAGTCACATGCACCGAATACAACAGGTGAAATGCTTACTTTACAAGCCCCTAACCAACAATGCAGTTTTAAAAAATGAATAAGAAATAGAAGTAACAAGTAATTAAATAGCGAGACTATACACAGGGGGTACCGGTACAGAGTCAATGTGCGGGGGCACCGGTTAGTCAAGGTAATTTAGGTAATATGTACAGTGAGGAAAAAAATAATAATACTTTTTCCCCCTGCTGACAAAGAAATGATCAGTCTATAGTTTTAATGGTAGGTTAATTTGAACAGTGAGAGACAGAATAACAACAAAAAAATCCAGAAAAACACATGTCAAAAATGTTATAAATTGATTTACATTTTAATGAGGGAAATAAGTATTTGACCCCTCTGCAAAACATGACTTAGTACTTGGTGGAAAAACCCTTGTTGGCAATCGCGGAGGTCAGACATATCTTGTAGTTGGCCACCAGGTTTGCACACATCTCAGGAGGGATTTTGTCCCCACTCCTCTTTGCAGATCTTCTCCAAGTCATTAAGGTTTTGAGGCTGACATTTGGCAACTCAAACCTTCAGCTCCCTCCACAAATTTTCTATGTGATTAAGGTCTGGAGACTGGCTAGGCCACTCCAGGACCTTAATGTGCTTCTTCTTGAGCCACTCCTTTGTTGCCTTGGCTGTGTGTTTTGGGTCATTGTCATGCTGGAATACCCATCCACGACCCATTTTCAATGCCCTGGTTGAGGGAAGGAGGTTCTCACACAAGATTTGACGGTACATGGCCCCGTCCATCGTCCCTTTGATGCGGTGAAATTGTCCTGTCCCCTTAGCAGAAAAACACCCCCAAAGCATAATGTTTCCACCTCCATGTTTGACGGTGGGGATGGTGTTCTTGGGGTCAAAGGCAGCATTCCTCCTCCTCCAAACACTGCGAGTTGAGTTGATGCCAAAGAGCTCCATTTTGGTCTCATCTAACTACAACACTTTCACCCAGTTGTCCTCTGAATCATTCAGATGTTCATTGGCAAACTTCAGACGGGAATGTGTATCTGCTTTCTTGAGCAGGGGGACCTTGCGGGCGCTGCAGGATTTCAGTCCTTCACGGCATAGTGTGTTACCATTTGTTTTCTTGGTGACTATGGTCCCAGCTGCCTTGAAATTTTTGACAACATCCTCCCGTGTAGTTCTGGGCTGATTCCTCACCGTTCTCATGATCATTGCATGTCCACGAGGTGAGATCTTGCATGGAGCCACAGGTCGAGGGAGATTGACAGTCCTTTCGTGTTTCTTCCATTTGCGAATAATCGCAACAACTGTTATCACCTTCTCACCAAGCTGCTTGGCGATGGTCTTGTAGCCCATTCCAGCCTTGTGTAGGTCTACAATCTTGTCCCTGACATCCTTGGAGAGCTCTTTGGTCTTGGCCATGGTGGAGAGTTTGGAATCTGATTGATTGATTGCTTCTGTGGACAGGTGTCTTTTATACTCCCTTTAAGAGTGTGCTCCTAATCTCAGCTCATTACCTGTATAAAAGACACCTGGGAGCCAGAAATCTTTCTGATTGAGAGGGGGTCAAATACTTATTTCCCTCATTAAAATGCAAATCAATTTATAAAATTTTTTGACATGCATTTTTCTGGATTTTGTTGTTGTTATTCTGTCTCTCACTGTTTAAAAAAACCTAGCATTAAAATTATAGACTGATAATTTCTTTGTCAGTGCATAGATTGTAACAACAGAGAGTGGCAGCGGTGTAAAGGGGGGCGGCAATGCAAACAGTCTGGGTAGCCATTTGATTTGATGTTCAGGAGTCTTATGGCTTGGGGGTAGAAGCTGCTTAGAAGCTTCTTGGACCTAGACTTGGTGCTCTGGTACCACTTTCTGTGCGGTAGCAGAGAGAACAGTCTATGACTATGGTGGTTGGAGTCTTTGACAATTTTTAGGGCCTTCCTCTGACACCACCTGGTATGGAGGTCCTGGATGGCAGGAAACTTGGCCCCAGTGATGTACTGGGCCGTACGTACGCACTACCCTCTGTAGTGCCTTGCGGTCGGAGGCCGAGCAGTTGCCACCCCAGGCAGTGATGCAACCAGTCAGAATGCAACTGTAGAACCTTTTGAGGATCTGAGGACCCATGCCAAATCTTTTCAGTCTCCTGAGGGCGAATAGGTTTTGTTGTGCTCTCTTCACGACTTTCTTGGTGTGCTTGGACCATGTTAGTTTGTTGGTGATGTGGATACCAAGGAACTTGAAGCTCTCAACCTGCTCCACTACAGCCCTGTCGATGAGAACGGGGGCATGCTTGGCCCTCTTTTTTCTGTAGTCCCCAATCATCTCCTTTGTCTTCATCACTTTGAGGGACAGGTATGCCGGGAGCTCTACCCCGGGGGTTGGTGATAGAGGGGAGGGACGTGCTGCGATGTTGGCTCCCTCTGCTAGGAGTACACGGGCTGGGCAGCCCGACACTGCCCCAAGTAGAAATAATTAGGGGAGAGTGCCAACCAGCCTTGCAGGCTACATAAAGGGAGCACCGTGGCACACAGCGAGGGAGACAAAGAGAGAGGCAAGGAGTGAGCCTAGAGATGGGAACGAAGCTCCCGGAGGCTCAGAGCAGAATATAAACAGAGCAGAATATAAGAAGGACAGAGCCAACCCTAAGTTATTTTGTTGTTATGTTTATTTTGTTGCCTTGTAAAGTCGTGTTTTCTCACTAGAACCTTCCAGTCTCTGTGTCCATCTATGCATGCTCAATCCAACACAGTACCTCATAATGACAAAGTGAAAACAGGTTTTCAGACATTTTTGCAAATGTTTTAAAAATAAAATAAAATACCTTATTTACATGAGTATTCAGACCCTTTGCTATGAGACTCAAAATTTAGCTCAGGTGCATCCTGTTCCCTTTGATCATTTTTGAGATGTTTCTACAACTTGATTGGATTCCATCTGTGGTAAATTCAATTGATTGGACATGATTTGGAAAGGCACACGCCTGTCTATATGGTCCCACAGTTGACAGTGCCTGCAAGAGCAAAAACCAAGCCATGATGTCGAAGGAATTGTCCATAGAGCTCCGAGACAGGATTGTGTCGAGGCACAGATCTGGGGAAGGGTACCAAAACATTTTTGCAGCATTGAAGGTCCCCAAGAACACAGTGGCCTCCATCATTATTAAATGGAAGAAGTTTGGAACCACCAATACTTGTCCTAGAGCTGGCCGCCCGGCCAAACTGAGCAATCGGGGGAGAAGGACCTTGGTCAGGGAGGTGACCAAGAACCCGATGGTCACTCTGACAGAGCTTCAGAGTTTCTCTGTGGAGATTGGAGAACCTTCCAGAAGGACATCCATTTATGTGGCACTCCAACAATAAGGCCTTTATGGTAGAGTGGCCAGACGGAAGCCACTCCTCACTAAAGGCACCTGTCAGCCCGCTTGGACTTTGCCAAAAGGCACCTAAAGGACTCTCAGACAATGAGAAACAAGATTCTCTGGTCTGATGAAACCAGGATCGAACACTTTGACCTGAATGCCAAGTGTCACGTTCGGAGTAAATCTGGCACCATCCCTACGTTGAAGCATGGTGGTAGCAGCGTCATGCTGTGGGGATGTTTTTCAGTGGCAGGGACCCCAGCATCAAGGGGAATATGAATGAAGCAAAGTACAGAGAGATCCTTGATGAAAACATGCTCCAAAGCACTCAGGACCGCAGACTGGGGCGATGGTTCACCTTCCAACAAGACAACAACCCTAAGCACACAGCCAAGGCAACGCAGGAGTGGCTCTGGAAAGACCTGAAAATACCTGTGCAGCGATGCTCCCCATCAAACCTGACAGACCTTGAGAAGGTCTGCAGAGAAGAATGGGAGAAACTCCGCAAATACAGGTGTGCCAAGCTTGTAGCGTCATACCCAATAACACTCGAGGCTGTAATCACTGCCAAAGGTGCTTCAACAAAGTACTGAGTAAAGGTGCTGAATACTTGTGTAAATGAGATATTTACGTTTTTTAAATTTAATTTAATTTTTGGACAAAAACAAACAGTTTTTGCTTTGTCATTATGGGGTATTGTGTGTAGATTGATGAGAGGAAAAAACAAATGTAATCAATTTTAGAATAAGTCTGTAACATAACAAAATGTGGAAAAGACAAGTGGTCTGAATACTTTCCGAATGGTCTGTATATGTAACTATCATCTCACTTGTAGCACTGTCATACCTCCACCCTTATCTTGGTCTTCCCCTCTTTATCCCGTGCTCTCCCCCTCTCCTCCGCACTCTTTCTCTATCTCATTCTTTCTTTCTACCCCCTCTTTCTCCTGTAATAGAAACCTGTAGTATTGTTTTCTTTCACCTTAATTTAACCAGGTAGACCAGTTAGGAACAAGTTCTCATTTACAACTGCAACCTGGCCAAGACAAAGCAAAGCAGTGCGAACCAAACAACAGCACAGAGTTACACATGTAATTAACAAACGTACAGTCAATAACACAATACAAAAAGTATATATACAGTGTGTGCAAATGGCGTGAGGAGGTAAGGCAATAAATAGGCCATAGTAGCGAAGTAATTACAATTTAGAAAATTAACACTGGAGTGATAGATGTGCGGATGATGATGTGCAAGTAGAAATACTGGGAGATATAAGTCTCCAACTTCAGCCATTTTTGAAATTCGTTCCAATCATTGGCAGCAGACAACTGGAAGGAAAGGCGGCCAAAGGGGGTGTTGGCTTTGGGGATGACTAGTGAGATATACCTGCTGGAACGTGTGCTACGGGGGGGTGTTGTTATCGTGACCAGTGAGTGAGATAAGGCGGAGCTTTACCTATCAAAGACTTATAGATGACCTGGAGCCAGTGTGTCTGGCGGCAAATATGTAGCGAGGGCCAGCCGACGAGAGCATACAGGTCGCAGTGGTGGGTAGTATATGGGGCTTTGGTGACAAAATGGATGCCACTGTGATAGACTGCATCCAGTTTGCTGAGTAGAGTGTTGGAGGCTATTTTGTAAATAACATCGCCGAAGTCGAGGATCGGTAGGTTAGTCAATTTTACAAGGGTATGTTTGGCAGCGTGAGTGAAGGAGGCTTTGTTTGCAATTAGGAAGCCGATTCTAGATGTAATTTTGGATTGGAGATGTTTAATATGAGTCCGGAAGGAGACCCCAGTGTTTTACCCAAAAGGCTCTGACTTTTCTGTTTCCAACTGCCTGGGCTGGCACCCGTGTCTCACTGGTCCATGGCTTCTGCGGACACAATAAACTAGAGCTAACATCAACATAAAACACTGGTGACACCCTGGTGTGTGGGTAAGTTCAGGTGGCAGGTGGGGGACAGGGGAAGCAGATAGCTGCTTAGTGGCTATTCAGCAGCCTGATGGTCTAGGGGAAGAAGCTATTGGCCAGTCTGACAGTTTTGGGGGACGGGATCATCGATGGGGAATGAGGCTTTGGATATGAAATTCACATTGAAATCCAACTCTGAGCACACAGTAAATCACTCAGTAATAAAATGCTGAGTGGGTATGTGTGATGTTTCGGGAATCAAAACATTCTTACACTGTCCTTTAAAGTAAAGTAAAACATTGTCTTTGTTGTTTCCTTTCCAATAGTCAGCAGGTGACTCAACAAAATATCAGAAAAATAAATCAGCTTCTTTGGGAGAAATTGTTACTTTGGTTTGCAATAACTCAGAGACGGATGCATCATATATCTGGAAGAAGGACACAGTTCTTATTTTCTCTCATAGTGACACACTGAATAAATCTGAAAGAAAATTCACCTCTGACAGGATGAGTGTTGATCCACCTACAAAGCTGACTATCTTTAATGTAGAGTTAAATGACACCGGGAGCTACAGCTGTCAAATAACAGATGTTCAAAGTGGTGTACGGACAATGGAGTGGAATTTGACCATCACTAATAACCTCACAGGTAATGGAAGTAATGTTCTGTTTATACTGTAACATGTGGAGAAGAAACTGTATTCTGTAATGCTAGATATAAATATGCACATTTCTGAAGTTGAATTTTTACATGAAAAGAAATGTAAATGATTGTGATAATTATTGCAAACCATCAATACTGAATGTTATAATGCTATTATTTGGTTATTATCTCCCAATTGTTTACTATATTGTTATAAAGCAGAGGAATATAACACTTGTTTTAGACTTGTCAACTCTCCTGAAAATCCCAATTGTTTCTGTCTTAACACAGATCATGCTGAACATAACCTACGGAGGTTTTTGCTCTTCACAATTCCATCTGCTATTGGAGGAGTGGTTCTCTGCATTAACATCTGTTGTATGGTCTGGCTGTGTAGGTGAGTAGCTCAAAGTAGTGTACCGAAGAGCTCAGTTCAATCACATCTGCATTGCCTAAAGCACTGTGGTCTCATTTTGTATCTATAGTTGAGTAGGAGTTATATTTTCAATAAAATACCTAATTCATGTTACCTTGTTTCTGCAGGAAACGAAAACAGGAACAGACAAGTCCTTGTGATAAGCGCAGAGAGGTCAGTAGCTTAACTCAGATGGGTTGGGTTAAATGAGGAAGATATTTGTCCCACCAGCCGGATGCCTTTTCCTGTTTTCTAAAACTCCCAATGTTCTGCTCATGTGTTTCTTTTATGCACTAAACACTTTGAGGCCTCCTGCTTATGTTTATGTTGTCTTGAAAATGTACACAATGTAAGGTTTTAGAAAACGGGAAATGTCTTCCTGAGGGAGGAGCGAACATGCCTTTTCTGAAAGGTCAGGCTACGAATACAGTTTTAATGAATCTTTTTGATATTGCCAAATTTGTGGCTCTGGTAACTAGTGGAAACCAAACTTAGGATCCAAATCACATTCTGCCCATGTGTTATTTTACACGTAATTTCAAGTTTCTCACTTTACTCTATCAAATCAGATGTATTTATAAAGCCCTTTTAACTTCAGATGTCACAAAGTGCTTAGACAGAAACCCAGCCTAAAATCTCACACATCAAGCAATGCAGATGTGGAAGCACGGTGTCTAGGAAAAACTCCCTAGAAATGCAGGAACCTAGTAAGTAACCTAGAGAGGAACCAGGCTCTGAGGGGTGGCAAGTCATCCCGTGGCTGTGCCGGGTGGAGATTATAAGAGTACACGGCCATTAAGGCCAGATCATTCTTCAAGATGTTCATAGATGACCAGCAGGGTCAAATAATAATAGTAGTTGTAGAGTGGCAACAGGTCAGTACCTCAGGAGTAAATGTCAGTTGGCTGAGCATTCAGAGGTCGAGACAGCAGGTGTGGTAGAGAGAGAGAGAGAGAGGGAGGGTCAAAAACAGCAGGTCCGGGACAGTGTAGCACGTCCTGTGAACAGGTCAGTGTTCCATAGCCACAGGCAAAACAGCAGGTCCGGGACAGTGTAGCACGTCCTGTGAACAGGTCAGTGTTCCATAGCCACAGGCAAAACAGCAGGTCCGGGACAGTGTAGCACGTCCTGTGAACAGGTCAGTGTTCCATAGCCACAGGCAAAACAGCAGAAACTGGATCAGCATCATGACCAGCTGGACTGGGGACAGCCAGGAGTCATTATGCCAGGTAGTCCTGAGGCATGGTCCTAGGGCTCAGGTTCTCCTGGAGGGGAGAGAGAGAGGAGAATTAGAGAGAGTATATTTAAGTTCACACCAGATAAGACAGGAGAATTTTACCAGATAGGACAGACTGACCCTAGCCCCCCGGCACATAGACTATTGCAGCATAGATACTGGAGGCTGAGATGGCGATACCCAGGCTGAGATGGCGATACCCCCGGACAAGGCCAAGCAGGCAAGATATAACCCCACCCACTTTGCCAAAGCACAGCCCCCCACACCACTAGAGGGATATTAACAGACCACCAATTTACTAACCTTAGATGAGGCTGAGTAAAGCCCACAAAGATTTGGCTAGAAATTCTAGGGACAATGAGGAGGCCTGCGTATTGTGACCATAGCGTATGTGTAGGTATGTACGGCAGGACCAAATCAGAGAGATAGGTAGAAGCAAGCCCATGTAATGCTTTGTAAGGTAGCAGTAAAACCTTGAAATCAGCCCTTGCCTTGACAGGAAGCCAGTGTAGAGAGGCTAGCACTGGAGTAATATGATACAATTTTGGGGTTATAGTCAAGATTCTAGCAGCCATATTTAGCACTTACTGAACTTTATTTAGTAATGTATCCAGGTAGCCAGAGAGTAGAGCATTGCAGTAGTCTAATCTAGAAGTTGTATTTTTTATTAAAAAAATATATATATATTTTACCTTTATTTAACTAGGCAAGATCAGTTAAGACCAAATTCTTATTTTCAATGACGGCCTAGGAACAGTGGGTTAACTGCCTGTTCAGGGGCAGAACGACAGATTTGTACCTTGTCAGCTCGGGGGTTTGAACTTGTAAACTTCCGGTTACTAGTCCAACGTTCTAACCACTAGGCTACTCTGCCACCCCAGTGACAAAAGCATTAGTTTTTCTCCACCATTTTTGGCCAATGAGTTTCAGATTTTTGCTATGTTACGAAGATGGAAAAAAGCTCCCCTTGAAATTTTCTTGATATGTTCGCCAAAAGAGAGATCAGAGTCCAGAGTAAGGCCGAGATCCTTCACAGTATTATTTGAGACTACTGTACAATCATCAACATTAACTGTCAGATGAAACAGCAGATCTCTCTGTTTCTTGGGACCTAGAACTAGCAGTCTTTCAATAATGACAGGAATGGAGGTCTTTATTCCAGTGAGATTGTGAAAGTGAACACCACCATGTTTAGTTTTGCCCGACCAAGTTTGAGGCACAGACACCACGACCAGCCCGCTCATTAGGCAGGATTAGGCAGGTGCTTATGGTGGCAGATTGACCAGGGCTGCATTTTCTGAGCTAATCTGACCAAGACGCACGCCCAACAACAACACATAAAACCCTGACAATTTTTCTCAACCAGTGGTGTATGGGCTTTTTAGGTGAGCAGTGCCCAATTTGTCAAAAGCAGGGGGCGCAACATATTTTGCTTGTCCATTCCCAGCTCGCCTCTCCAGGGTGCTGTTGGAGAGATGCATCTCTGCAGCGCTCCACCAACGTTCTGTCAAAAAAATTATAAATCATGTAGCAGCTATAGGATATGGTAGAAAGAGAATGTGGCCTTTTCTGTAGCCTACAGGATGGAGATAAGAAAATACTTATGCATTTCCTGCTGTGTAAACACATTGCAAATAGGCTTGCGATAACTCCTCATAAAGCTGGGTATCTGATATTCAGAGTTTAAATAGCCAAATTGATTAGTCACAGGAATCAGGACTAATAAAGCCAATGCAATGGCCTGCTTTACAAACGGTGGGAGGGGCCGGCCGGGTTGTCCTTGTACCATCCCGCTCCAGCGACTCCTGTGGCGGGCTGGACGCAATCTACGCTGACACGGTCGCCAGATGTACGGTGTTTCCTCTGACACATTGGTGCAGCTGGATTCTGGGTTAAGCAAGCATTCTGTCAAGAAGCAGTGTGGCTTGGGGGGTTGTGTTTCAGAGGACACACGCCTCTCCCGAGTCCATATGGGAGTTGCAGCGATGGGACAAATTGGGGAGAAAAATGGGGGGGGAGAATTAAATAAAACAATGGTCCACTCCCCAAAGGACTTCCAGCCAACTTGATACAACGATGGGAAGCATTGGAGTCAACATGGGTCAGCATTCCCCGTCGAATGCTTTCAACATCTTGTAGCGTCCATGGCCAGATGAATTGAGGCTGTTCTGAAGGCAAAAGGGTGCGTAAATCAATATTAGGAATGTGTTCCTAATGTTTTGTTTATGAAGGCTATCTGCCTTTTTTGATGGATATTGCCATAGCACAAACAAGATGCAGTCTAGACACAGCAGCAGTACACATGGAATGTAGGATGAATACGAAGGGTACGGGGCAACAGAAGGCGGACAGCAGAGGGGCTAATATGATCTTGGAGATGGGAAGGGACGATATGAGGGGCAGATCTCGGGTGGACAACCATACCTTCTGCCCGAGACGATACCGGGGGCCGGGATCCGATGGTGATCCGCTTGTCATCGATACCTGGAGGTGGTCTTGACCGTGCTCTCCTACAGGTACGATGACAGCGGCGGAAAAAAACATCTAGGCAGAAGGTATGCCGACCTCCGCTTCCTGCTCAGGGAAGAGCCGGGGCTGATACCCTAGGGAACTCTCAAGGGGAGATAGGCCCGTGGCAGAGCAGGGAAGGGTGTTGCGGACGTATTTGACCCACACAAGCTGCTGGCTCCAGGTGGTGGGGTTGGTGGAGACAAGGCAGCGCAGGGTAGTCTCGAGGTCCTGGTTGGCTTGCTCCGACTGGCCGTTGGACTGGAACCCGGAGGACAGGCTGGCCAACGACCCAATGAGGGTGCAGAACGCCTTCTAGAACTGCGGATGGAGTCAGGAACGAACTTCCGGGGTGTGGGATGTCTCGCTTCCTCTTCCGTCTCTGGAGCAACTGCAGATACGTGTAGTCGACTGCAGTCAAAACGTCATGACCTTTGATCACATGGTTTTTGTAAAGTTCATGCAGTCAACATGTTGGCTCAAATCAGACAATTGTTATCCCCTTTGATAAGTGGTGACCAACCATTTTCACCGACTGATCTGCTCAAATGCGCCCATTGTCTTGGAGCCGGTTTGTCTTACATCATACAGTCATCCATGATACATGATCTAACACATGACTGAAAACTGTGGGTCAGGTATCCTTACAACGACCACTGACTGACCATATGACCACTGGTGTTGCACATTAGAGACAGACAAAGCCTTGACCAACTCTTTATTATAACCACCACTCCAAAGTCAGGTCAACTCCCCATGATGAGACCTAGAACCAATAAACACTCCAGTGTGTAGTGTATATTTGCTCACATGTCCATGCATATAATTTATACACTCAATATAATCAACACATTCCTAAAAGAAGGCACCTACTGTTTCACTCACAACATATCGTAAACAGAATAAATCCCTTTTTAAAAAGGTTCTAAAATGAATGATTCTGAGTGGGTAAACACACACTCTCATACACACCATACATTTTGGTACCCTTGGTTAATGAGCACTATGTACATGAAGTGCTTGGTTTTCCCCTGAGGAGAAGATTGCAGTTTGCTGTGAAGCATTTTGGTTCACTCTCAAAAAAAACAAAGCCAGAACATTTCAGAAAGTCAATATACAGTATCTATAAGCCCTGTCATTTACAGTGCTGTGCATAAAGTAATAACCAGGTAAATGCAGTGTATCTACAGACATAAAAGCACATCGCTCTGTGCATAGTACTGTCGCAGAAAGTACATTTATGATTATAATTGGTAACATTTTAGGCATTATAATATCACCAGATTATTTCAATATTATTAAGATTTACTTTGTAAAGTAAAACTTTCTTCATCTTAGTCATTTAGCAACGCTCTTATCCAAAGCGTGTGCATACATTTTCATACTGGTCCCCCATGGGAATCAAACCCAGAAACCTGGTGTTACAAGCACCATGCTCTACCAACTGAGCCACACAGGACTGACTATCTCAACCAGTTGAAGCAGTACCACACAGGATGCCTATTGCCCTGGGTGTGGTTTCAAAGCCAGTTATCCACTTTGACAGTGACGCTACCTTTGTACATTTAGACCAGGGACAGGCAAACTCTGGCCCACATGACCATTCAATCCAGCCCACGGGAGATACAAAATAATAAAATAAATGTGGGGGGGAAATTATAATTTAGGTTAACATAAACACTCCAGGCCACACTTGAATGTCTAAAACTTGATAGAACATTATAATGGACCTATTTGATTAGATTTATTTAACTAGGCAAGCCAGTTAAGAACAAATTCTTATTTACAATGATGGCCTACCCCAGACAATACTGGTCCAATTGTGCGCCACCCTATGGGACTCCCAACCGCAGCCAGTTGTGATTCAGCCTGGAATCGAACAAGGGTCTGTAGTGACATCTCTAGCACTGAGATGCTGTGCCACTAGGGAGCCCAATGGGTTATTTATAATGGACCCATTTACAATGGACCTATTTTCTGGCCTGCAAATTGATTCAAAAAAATGTATAGATAAAAAAAGCCCCCAAAAATCTGTACGGCCTTTCATCAAATTTCTAAATCCCGATATGGCCCTCAAGCCAAAAAGTTTGCCCACCCCTGGCTTAAACAATGAGGTATCCTAACATACTAAATACTCTAATACACGGGCTAATGCTAGGCTAGGGCTGGAGAGTGGATGTCTGGTGGGATGTAAACAGGGTGGCTGGTAACAGTGAGAGTGTGGAAGCCTCAGGGGTCGGCCATGTCCTCTGTGCGGTTGCAGAGCGACTCATAGAGTTCAGAGGTCAGTGAGTAGTTAGAGAAGGCCTGCTTGAATTCCTGCAGTGGGCAGTAGACTCCACTACAGCCTGGAATCAACTGGTCCTACAGACACAAAGAAACAAAGAACATAAGAAAGACACACACACAAAAAGAGATCACTAACTTTCTCAGAGAGAAAGAGGGTCCTGAAAGTGTTTAAATATGAGCCTTGCCTCTTTCCTAGCACACTTGCGCCCTAGACCAAGTTCTCAGTTCGGAAAATATGGCACTGGACAATGTGACCGGGAAGATTTAAATGTACCTGCCATTTGAGAAATGTACCGGACCCATAAGCATTGGATGTATAACCCATTAGGGCAAATACAATTTGTGGGAAAACACCATTCAAAAGAGCGCAACAGGGAAAATACCATTCTAAACAGCACAGCTGATAGCTGTTCCATATGTGAGAGATGGAAATCTCTGTTGGAAACTTAGAAAGAGAGGGAATCTAAAGTGGCAACAACTAGGATGGGTTGCTATATGATGTGGATTGTTTCAAAAATCACACGGTCGTAGTCCGATGTCTATTTGGGAAGCATGCTTGGCAATAGGCTTAGCGGATTATTGAATTGCGGCTGTCAGTGAAAAACTTCTAAAATGTGTGTGAAGATAATGTGTCTTGAGCATAATTGTAAAATGTTGAGACAAGAAGGGGGTGTGTGTCTCTCCAGAACAGCTCAGCTGTCTCCTGCCAATTCTTGTGCATTCATTGTTTGTGTGAATTGTTTGCCCTTACATAAAAAAAATATTCCCCAGAACATGTCACCAGTAGTAAATGTAAAGTGTTTAACATCCAATGCAAATGATAACATATTAAAACTATAGTTCTTTAAGGTAAGCTATTTCAATCAAATGTATTTATACATTTATAAAGCCCTTTTTACACCAGCTGATGTCACAAAGTGCTATATATTTCAAAAATCTTTCCAACAATCTCATCCTCAATAATCACCAATCCTTGGTGTGTAAGAACAAGGGCAGTTATAGACTATGCGCGCTATGCATTAATTTCTTTAGCCACCAATGGGTCACGGTGTGTCAATACGGCAGAGGCTGGTGATCTCGCATTAGTTGATTTTTAACTTTTAGATTTTAATCATTTCAATTCAGATTATGATTAACCACATGACAATGATTTTGAGAAACAAAAACGTTATTGATAAAATAAAACTAATCCACAAAAATGATTATAATGAAAATCATAACTGGCATGCATAACGGTAGACATGGCAGGATAAATTGTAAGCTTCCCCAAACTTGAAACTCATGTGCCACCTATGAAGTCTTAATAAAAATAATTGCCTACACGTTTCCATGGTCAGATTTAGCATATAGGCTACTTTGAAGCAAGGTAAAACAGGCCTCATAATATGAAATAAAACATTCAGGTTTCAAACAATTAAGTATGTTTTCAAAATGCATACTGCCTTCAGCTCACATTGTAAAGTGGAGGGTGACACACTGATAGCCTTTTTGACTGCACTTGAATGGTGAATGGGAGGTGATCTTTTAATCATACACCAAAACTGTTTAACACACGATACACACAGGCCAATTTAATTCCATAAAATGATGCTAGTTAACCTATAGACCAGTGGAGGAAGGCTCCTAATAATGTCTGAAACGGAGTGAATGGAATCAAACACAGTTTCCATGTGTTTGATACCATTCAACTGATTCCACTCCAGTCATTACCACAAGCCGTTCCCACTAATTAAGGTGCCACCAACCTCCTGTGCTATAGACCGATAAGCATGATGGTCAAATGTATTTCCATCAACTGGTATTTCCATCAATGAATAAAAAGCATTATTTTGCAATCAGATTTTTTTTCTGGGTGGCAACAGTTTAATTGATCGGTTTTTCATTTATTTAATTTGGGCCAAAATCCGGAAATTGCCGGCTAACGGAAACCCTGCCCTAGACCATACCTTGCCAATGTAGGACACTTTGACAAAGGCCTCTTTGGTTTGCCTGTGTTGATGCAGCTCCAGGGTGATGTCAGCTGCGTACGGTGGCCATTGCATGTCAAAAACCCCCAGAGCCATGAGACAGGGCATCAGAGTGGTGTCGTGGGCAGAGTACAGGAACAGCTTCCTGAGAGAAAAAACACATATGTGAAAATGCCCTCAGAACATTTCTGATGTTCAGCAACAAGTAGGGGTAGGGAACGAAAAACGAAGAATGTGCCATTTAGAAAATTACATTTGCTACCATCAAGTGGTTGGGTTGAGATCTGCAGCTCAATAAATCTCTTATTGGCTGTGTTTTATATTGCAGTCCTCTAGTACCCCCCCAAACAGTACATATTTTGTTTGTGGCCCTGGACAAGCACATCTGATTCTACATGTCAACTAATCATCAATCCCTTGCAGGCACTCCCTTCTCAAATCAAACCGTAATCTGCACCACTCATTCATGTTGTCACCAAGGCAGCATGATGCATCGTTCAGAAATGAATCTCTTTTCCATAAATTACAGTGGGGCGAAAAAGTATTTAGTCAGCCACCAATTGTGCAAGTTCTCCCACTTAAAAATATGAGAGAGGCCTGTAATTTTCATCATAGGTACACTTCAACTATGAAAGACAAAATGAGAAGAAAAAAAAATTCAGAAAATCACATTGTAGGATTTTTTATGAATTTATTTGCAAATTATGGTGGAAAATAAGTATTTGGTCAATAACAAAAGTTTCTCTCAATACTTTGTTATATACCCTTTGTTGGCAATGACAGAGGTCAAACGTTTTCTGTAAGTCTTCACAAGGTTCACACACTGTTGCTGGTATTTTGGCCCATTCCTCCATGCAGATCTCCTCTAGAGCAGTGATGTTTTGGGGCTGTTGTTGGGCAACACGGACTTTCAACTCCCTCCAAAGATTTTCTATGGGGTTGAGATCTGGAGACTGGCTAGGCCACTCCAGGACCTTGAAATGCTTCTTACGAAGCCACTCCTTCGTTGCCCGGGCGGTGTGTTTGGGATCATTGTCATGCTGGAAGACCCAGCCACGTTTCATCTTCAATGCCCTTGCTGATGGAAGGAGGTTTTCACTCAAAATATCACGATACATGGCCCCATTCATTCTTTCCTTTACACGGATCAGTCGTCCTGGTCCCTTTGCAGAAAAACAGCCCCAAAGCATGATGTTTCCACCCCCATGCTTCACAGTAGGTATGGTGTTCTTTGGATGCAAATCAGCATTCTTCGTCCTCCAAACATGACGTGTTGAGTTTACCAAAAAGTTATATTTTGGTTTCATCTGACCATATGACATTCTCCCAATCTTCTTCTAGATCATCCAAATGCTCTCTAGCAAACTTCAGATGGGCCTGGACATGTACTGGCTTAAGCAGGGGGACACGTCTGGCACTGCAGGATTTGAGTCCCTGGTGGTGTAGTGTGTTACTGATGGTAGGCTTTGTTACTTTGGTCCCAGATCTCTGCAGGTCATTCACTAGGTCCCCCCGTGTGGTTCTGGGATTTTTGCTCACCGTTCTTGTGATCATTTTGACCCCACGGGTTGAGATCATGCGTGGATCCCCAGATCGAGGGAGATTATCAGTATGTCTTCCATTTCCTAATAATTGCTCCCACAGTTGATTTCTTCAAACCAAGCTGCTTACCTATTGCAGATTCAGTCTTCCCAGCCTGGTGCAGGTCTACAATTTTGTTTCTGGTGTCCTTTGACAGCTCTTTGGTCTTGGCCATAGTGGAGTTTGGAGTGTGACTGCTTGAGGTTGTGGACAGGTGTCTTTTATAATGATAACAAGTTCAAACAGGTGCCACTAATACAGGTAACAAGTGGAGGACAGAGGAGCCCCTTAAAGAAGAAGTTACAGGTTTGTGAGAGCCAGAAATCTTGCTTGTTTGTAGGTGACCAAATACTTATTTTCCACCATAATTTGCAAATAAATTCATAAAAAATCCTACAATGTGATTTTCTGGATTTTTCCCCCTCATTTTGTCTGTCATAGTTGAAGTGTACCTATGTACCTATGTGGGAGAACTTGCACAATTGGTGGCTGACTAAATACTTTTTTGCCCCACTGTATATGTTCAAATTTTCAAAATTGTTTTCATTGGGAAGGCAGATAAATCAAAAGCAATCACTTTTGCATGTGAAAACACTGAATCTTACTCATCTTGGACAGGTAGCACTGGACGTGCTACCTGTCCCAGACCTGCTGTTTTCAACTCTCTAGAGACAGCAGGAGCGGTACAGATACTCTCAATGATCGGCAAAGAAAAGCCAACTGACATTTACTCCTGAGGTGCTGACTTGTTGCACCCTCGACAACTACTGTGATTATTATTGTTTGACCATGCTGGTCATTTATGAACATTTGAATATCTTGGCCATGTTCTGTTATAATCTCCACCCGGCACAGCCAGAAGAGGACTGGCCACCCCTCATAGCCTGGTTCCTCTCTAGGTTTCTTCCTAGGTTTTGGCCTTTCTAGGGAGTTTTTCCTAGCCACCGTGCTTCTACACTTGCATTGCTTGCTGTTTGGGGTTTTAGGCTGGGTTTCTGTACAGCACTTTGAGATATCAGCTGATGTAAGAAGGACTATATAAATACATTTGATTATTATTATTTTTTGTTGTTGATTAATCCACATGCTAAAATCTAGGTCACTTCGTCGTTGGCCAGAGCGGGGCACCCGGTTCACGGCCGGGAGGCAGCTCCGGTTCACAGCCCCATTCAAAATGAATGCAATCAAAAGTAAGACTAACTCACCTGTTGGACTCTGAGGTTGTGCCCTTTAGATGGTCTTCAATGTTGCCCATCAGGGTGTGGAAGAGGGGACCCACACACAGCTGCAGGTTCTCCCTGATCACAACAAGCAAACCTCAGACAAGATGAAGGAAACAACAACTGTCTTGGGGGAATTTATTTCTGAATGTGGAATAAGAAAGCAGCTTATGCTCATGAAACAGGGAACTATATTGTCTCTGTTCTACTACCCGGCCCTCTACACAGGCCCATCTGTATTTACATCCAACTACCCTTTGACCCCTGACCTCTTGCTGGGTTCGTAGATGTGACAGATCATCTCCACAGCTCTCTGCTCCACTGTGTTCCTCCAGGAGTCCAGGATTGGTGGGCAGGGCAGTCCGTGTGTCTGATATAACACACACACACACACACACTTTGTCATGTTAACATCTCCATGCAATGCAAACAAAATGACTAAGTAATTTTGCTGTAACTAGCAAAAGGGAAGGGAAGTAAGGCGCAGGAGAGCAAAACTGGGTATTCAACGGAGCAGTTATATTCATAAAACCCCTGGAAACCAGAATAATAAACAAATGGGTACAAAACCCATCACGCACCAGAGAAAATGTGCACATGCACTTACAATAAACAATTCTGTACAAAGACATGGGGGGAAGAGGGTTAAATACACAACATGTAATGAGGGATACTGAGACCAGGTGTGTGAGAAGACACGACAAAACAAATGGAAAATGAAAAATGGATCGATGATGGCTAGAAGACCGGCGACACCGGGCGCAGCCCGAACAAGGAGAGGAACCGACTTCGGCGGAAGTCGTGACAATGACAGTATCACTATTTATACCTTTGGATCTCATAATACATTTTGTCAAGAAAAGGTTTGAAATTAAGAATATATATATTTGTTGCATTGTGTCACCTCTCTGGCCACCATGTCATCCCTGATGAGGATGAAGTCAACCCGTTGGTGGGCAGCGATGCCCAGAGCACTCTGGATGCTCCTCAAGTCTGCAGCGATGTCTGGCAGAGTGGACGACTCCGCCCAGCGATGACTACAGCACACACAGACACAGCCAATCACAAAAATCAACAAGACAGAAACAACCAATCACAAACATTAAAGAGTGAGAGATCCAGCCAAACACAAAAATGTATAGGAAAGGGACCCAGCCAGTCACTCACTAACCCGCTGAGGTGTTTGAGCAGTCTGCACCCGTGGTAGTTAGGGTACAGGATCTCTGACTCTGCCTCAGTCGTCAGAATGGAAACCATGTCTTCAGAAGAAGAGAGGGGGAGCAACATTAGGAGATCGGAAATACTGGTCTTTGACACACATGCCTCATACGCACATAAACAAACAAACATACAGTGACACCTACCACTCTGGCTTTGCTGGAACAGCCCTGCTACCAGGCACTTGGCAGACTCTATGGTCCTTACAATGTTAGTGGAACGCACACTGGGAGAGAGAGACGAAACGGCATATATATTAGAAGAATATATCAATGTCTTGTACATGTACTGTGGTATTATGTCTTCAACCTTTATGTTACCTAGCCTGATGTTACCTAGGTGACAGCTCAGGTGGGCCTTTACGCTTCAGCAAAAAAGGAAAGGAGGGGTGCTCAACAACAATGACAAAATCAATCTCTGTCTTGTTTTGTTGAGTGCTCCAACTCCTTTTTACCTCGAATTAGTCCATTTGGAAGTTTTTCTGAGTAAGCCATTCTCGTTACCTAGGTGACCTATACGTTAGCTAGGCTGATGTTACTTAAGTTACCTTCATGTTACCTAGATGCGGATCTGAGTTGGCTACAGAACGTGACTACCAGGCTATTGACAAGAGCACATGTGGCTGTGGTACATATTAGACCTCTGTAGGGCTGAAGGTGGGGGTTGAGAAAGGCTATGGTACTTCCTAGACCTCTGTAGGGCTGAAGGTGGGGGTTGAGGAAGGTTGTGGTACTTCCTAGACCTCTGTAGGGCTGAAGGTAGGGGTTGAGAAAGGCTATGGTACTTCCTGAAGGGCTGAAGGTGGGGGTTGAGGAAGGTTGTGGTACTTCCTAGACCTCTGTAGGGCTGAAGGTAGGGGTTGAGAAAGGCTATGGTACTTACTAGACCTCTGTAGGGCTGAAGGTGGGGGTTCAGAAAGGCTATGGTACTTACTAGACCTCTGTAGGGCTGAAGGTGGGGGTTGAGGAAGGTTGTGGTACTTACTAGACCTCTGTAGGGCTGAAGGTGGGGGTTGAGAAAGGCTATGGTACTTACTAGACCTCTGTAGGGCTGAAAGTGGGGGTTGAGGAAGGTTGTGGTACTTACTAGACCTCTGTAGGGCTGAAGGTGGGGGTTGAGGAAGGCTGCAGTACTTACTAGACCTCTGTAGGGCTGAAGGTAGGGGTTGAGGAAGGCTGCAGTACTTACTAAACCTCTGTAGGGCTGAAGGTGGGGGTTGAGGAAGGCTGCAGTACTTACTAGACCTCTGTAGGGCTGAAGGTGGGGTTGAGGAAGGCAGTGTCTTTGATGTACCTCTTCCTCAGCCTCTCTCCCAGCTCATACAGCTGTTGCATGCCCACCGTGGTCAACTGACCTGGGTACGTACCCCCCTTCAGGGGAAAAGGACAGGGGTCAAAGGTTAGGTTTTATTTATTCACACCAAAGAAAATAAGTGAAAGACAAAACAGTACAGATAAAAAAAACTGGAAAAAACAGTGTGCAAGTGAGGCTGGAAGCCCAAAAGGCCTAACATGAAAACCACACCACAAATAAGCAAATATATATATTTGTTCAATCAGTTAAAAGCATTTGAATTATAATTGTACATGACATACTCAGTATACTCAGCCTATTTATATAATGAATATGAATTCGGAGGGCAGAAATGATTAAATATTAAAGCATTAGACCTCTCACTAAAGGCAAGTATAACGACCACTGCCTTGCTAAAGAAGCTGAGGGTAAAGGTGATGGACTGGCCAAGCATGTCTCCAGTCCTAAACCCTATTGAGCATCTGTGGGGCATCCTCAAACGGAAGGTGGAGGAGTGCAAGATCTCTAACATCCACCAGCTCCGTGATGTCGTCATGGAGGAGTGGAAGAGGACTCCAGTGGCAACCTGTGAAGCTCTGGTGAACTCCATGCCCAAGAGGGTTAAGGCAGTGCTGGAAAATGATGGTGGCCACACAAAATATTGACACTTTGGGCCCAATTTGGACATTTTCACTTAGGGTGTACTCACTTTTGTTGCCAGCGGTTTAGACATTAACGGCTGTGTGTTGAGTTATTTTGAGGGGACAGCAAATGTACACTGTTATACAAGCTGTACACTCACTAATTTACATTGTAGCAAAGTGTAATATTTTCAGTGTTGTCACATGAAAAGATATATTCAAATATTTACAAAGATGTGAGGGGTGTACTCACTTTTGTGATATACTGTATATATTTACCCCAAAAATATATGGGGGATTGGAAATGATGCAGACAATTACATTGATGGAAGCAACATTCTTTCCGCAATATTAAGCTGATCCACAATTTTTAAAAATAATAATAAAATAAATCCATTTAATAAAACAATAAATCATTTTTTAAAATACAGATCTAAAGAAACATGATATGAAGAAAATGTAGTCCATTTCAGAAGAACATAAGTTGTCCTTATGTTGTGCCCGGAACTGGCTATGCCATATGGCTGTGGGCTACACTAGTTCATATAGCTGACAAGATTTGCTTAGAAGTCCGTGGCATTTTCTTATATTATGAAGAAAACAATTGAACATAGCTGAATAAAATAGAAAGGATATTTTCTCCAAACGATTTGAGGGAGTGAGCACATGTAGCTATTCTGTGTATTGCGGTTAGGAAATAAACAGGTCCTGCTATATGCCTAATTTAGTTATTTATGCAACTTTAGTTGCGATACAAATGTTGGGCTATTTGTTTTGATTATTAATACATTCTAAGGCTGGATGATGTGACTCTAATGATGATTTGAAAACAGTTGCATGAAAGTTATGAGCTCTGCTTTGTTATTTGCACAGGCTGTACACACTTTATCAGTCTCTCATTCACAATTTGACAAGCATGATGATGCCTCAAAATTCCCGGCAGCATCCCGTTTGTGTGGCCTTAATGCCCCATAAAAAAAATCCATGCCTTTTGCAGCCAGTGTACATTGTGCCATTGGGCTGATGGGACAAATTATAATTCCCTTCTCCCGGCTGCGTGCTCTGAAGCACCTCTCACTCACATGGCTCTCTCAAATAGCTCAATTCTTATTAGCCAATACCCGTCAGGTGATCGGGTCTTTCTCAAATGCTACAAGTGAAAGACACATCTGGGATGCAACTGCACACGTCCTTATCTAATTCCGAGCATAATATTGAAGATATTGGAAGAACTGTCCACATTTACTTTATGGCAGCCAACAAGATGAGTAGGCCTAACGAACAGCAAAAGCACTAGCCTATGTCAATCTACCATCCCCCATGGGACAAAGGTTGACCTATTCTATTCTGTGCGAGAAATAAATATTTTGAACATAGTCTTGGACAGTTGTGGGTTGCGATAGATCCCAAATGAATACAACCACTAGCATTTTTAAGCAATGAGGACTGATGCAACAGATCAGAACATTTTGCTTAAAATGTTGATAAACTATTAGGCTATTTCTTTACATTATAAGCGCATCAATGCGCACATGGCAGTAGGCTATAAGCACGAATGATCCAAAATGCAATCAATTAAAAGGAAAACACCATTTTCAAAAGTGACCGCAAATACGATTATGCATGTCATTTTATTTTAAAGGTGCATTTTTATGGTGAAAATTATCTTCCCAAAACTTGAAAGTCACGCGCTGCTTATGTATGCCAATTAGGCTCTACAGCCGTTGTAAAGTGGATTAATGTGCTTAATTTTAAGAAGCCATTTGGCCACGTTAGTTGTGATACAAACCGTATCAAAACATATAGGCCTATTGGCTACGTTACATGTGCTGATCAACTATGATTCTAAAAAAAAGGCATGTACCGTTTCTTGCCTTACTGTACACAAGCTGCGCATTTACTCATGTTATATATGCTTCATTCACAAGTGATAATATATACAGTACCAGTCAAAAGTTTGGACACCTACTCATTCAAGGGGTTTCCTTTATTTTTTACTATTTTCTACATTGTAGAATAAGACATCAAAACTATGAAATAACACATGGAATCATGTAGAAAACAAAAAAAGTGTTAAAGAAATGTATTTTATATTTGAGATTCTTCAAAGTAATCACCCTTTGCCTTGATGACAGCTTTGCACACTCTTGACATTCTCTCAACCAGCTTCATGGGGAATGCTTTTCCAACAGTCTTGAAGGCGTTCCCACATATGCTGCGCACTTGTTGGCTGCTTTTCCTTCACTCTGCTGTCCAACTCATCCCAAACCATCTCAATTGGATTGAGGCCGGGTGATTGTGGAGGCCAGGTCATCTGATGCAGCACTACATTACTCTCCTTTTTGGTCAAATAGCCCTTAACACACCTCCAGGCTGTGTTAGTCATTGTCCTGTTGAAAAATAAATGATAGTCCCACTAAACCCAAACCAGATGGTATGGATTATTGCTGCAGAATGCTGTGGTAGCCATGCTGGTTAAGTGTGCCTTAAATTCTAAATAATTCACTGACAGTGTCACCAGCAAAGCACCCCCACACCATCACACTTCCTCCGCCATGCTTCACGGTGGGAACCACACATGCGGAGATAATCTGTTCACCAGTCTGTGTCTCACAAAGACACGGCAGTTGTAACCAAAAATCTCAAATCTGGACTCAACAGACCAAAGGACAGATTTTCACCATTCTAATCTCCATTGCTCAAGTTTCTTGGCCCAAGCAAGTCTCTTTTTATTATTGGTGTCCTTTAGTAGTGGTTTATTTGCAGCAATTCTACCATGAAGGCCTGATTCAAACAGTCTCCTCTGAACAGTTGATGTTGAGAGGTGTCTGTTACTCGAATTCTGTGAAGCATTTATTTGGGCTGCAATTTCTGAGGCTAGTAACTCTAATGAAATTTTCCTCTGCAGCAGAGGTGACTCTAGTTCTTCCTTTCCTGTGGAGGTCCTCATGAGAGCTAGTTTCATCATAGCGTTTGATGGTTTTTGCGACTGCACTTGAAGAAACTTTAAAGATGGACTGTCGTTTCTCTTTGCTTATTTGAGCTGTTCTTGCCATAATATGGACTTGGTCTTTTATTAAATAGGGCTTCTGTATTTTTTATTTGTATTTATTTCACCTTTATTTAACCAGGTAAGCTAGTTGAGAACAAGTTCTCATTTGCAACTGCGACCTGGCCAAGATAAAGCAAAGCAGTTCGACACATACAACAACACACATGGAATAAACAAACATCCAATCAATAATACACTATGTATACCAGCCCTACCTTGTCACAACACAACTGATTGGCTCAAACGCATTAAGAAGGAAAGAAATTTCACAAAATAACTTTTGACAAGGCACACCTGTCAATTAAAATGCATTCCAGGTTATTACCTCATGAAGCTGGTTGAGAGAATGCAAAGAGTGTGCAAAGCTGTCATCAAGGCAAAGGTTGGCTACTTTGAAGAATCTCAAACAGAAAATATATTTTGATTTGTTTAACACTTTTGGTTACTACATGATTCCATATGTGCTATTTCATAGTATTGATGGTCTTCACTATTTTTCTACAATGTAGAAAGTAGTAAAAATAAAGAAAAACCCTGGAATAAGTAGGTGTCTCCAATCTTTTGACTGGTACTGTAATTCCCAAGTGATAGGTGAAAATATTAGACTATCAGACTGTTCTTGATTTAATATTGTCTTTACATATACTAAATAATATATGTGTGACATTTGTTTTGATTTAGAATGGACCATTATCATGCATCTGTCTGGATACTGGGGCAGGGGGAAAAATATGCACTTATTTATGCACTTAAAAAGCGAATGGAGGACGCTTTTCCTGTGGTTCATTTTCATGCCAGCCAGTTAGGCTATACTCCTGTTGTACAGGAAAGAAATGTGCTTAATATTAGGAAAGTTGAGAAATAAATGTAGTAGGTCTAGCCTATAGAAACTGATGGGATACGCCTCTTTTTAAATAGAGGCCATCACATTCTCACGCAATTGCATAGCCTGTAGAAATGTTGCGCAACATGAGCTCTCATGAAGTGTTTGATAAGATTTTCGATTACATTTGCATTGATGTCGTCAGAGTGATTAGAAGAATAATAGCGTGCTGAGCACCAGCCAGTTAGCAAGTTTGGCAGACTACTAATGACCATCAGCAGCAGCATCAGAGCTTGGAGAAGCCTAATTACTGTGACTAAACAGTCCCGTGGAATTTGACTGCCTTCATGACTCGTGACAGCGGGTGTGGCAGAAATACGGTCACCGTAACAACACTAACCATATTTATCAAAGCGCCTACTCCTCGCCCTGACCCTATCTCTCTAGGTACAACTTCCTCTGCTCACACACACACTCACACTCAGTATGTTGGCCCGGTAGCTGTCCTCCACTGGTGAGGAGGGCCGTGGACCTCCTTCCAGGTCTGTCACCACATAGTTGATATGTGTGTGTGCTGGGGGTTCCAGGAGGTTAGGCACCCACTGGGCCTGAGAGACAGGACAAGGAAGTATTTTAGCTTTTCAGATACTGGTGACCATACCTTCAGCATGCATTGTCTTGTCAATGAGGCTAAACATAAAAAAAAAAACAATTATTATTTTTTTAAAGCTTTATTTAAGTAGGCAAGTCAGTTAAGAACAAATTCTTATTTTCAATGACGGCCTAAGAACAGTGGGTTAACTGCCTTGTTCAGGGGCAGAACACAGGCAGAGATGGAAAAGGAAACAAGACATCCCACTCCCTCATTTGTTCTGGTTAATGAATTAAGTGAATACATTAAGTAGATCATTCACACCCAGCTGCTAATGCATTGGTGCCTATGGGAGAGCCACCCCGTTAAGCAGACCGGAACTCATATTGTTTTCTACGGTAAAAGGCAAGAGTGGGACATCTTAATGTATTATTTATTCACCATATTTGATATAAATGGTCCCTCACCTCCATGACATCCGGTATAGACTTCAGCGGAGTTCGGGCTCCGTGGCGGAACAGGACTTGCACGAGTTTGAGCTCATAAGGAGAAGGTGGTTCCGTGCATGCGGTGGTCGAACCCGTCTGAGTCGTTTCCGTCTTCTTCTGAGACCAGAACATGGATCCAAACGCCATGGATACCGAGCCCAGAACACCTGCTTTGGTCCAGAGCTTCCTCATGATTACTGTGCTGCCGAGACAGACCGCACAATTACAACATTGAAAACATATTTAGCTAGCACAGTCAATAATTTACAACGAACCAGTTTATGATCTTCATACATTGTAATGTCAGCGACTCCAGAGTTTATTACCGGGTAGTTATACAACTGCAGTATGGTTGAACATGGCACTTGATATTTTGGTGGCGATGGCAGCAAGTTTTGAAGCAGGAGCTACGAACAAGCTGGCTGCCACTGAGCTAATGACTCTTAGCTAGCTAGCCGTCAAGATCGAGCAGTTGCTGCAGACTGAAGGTTAGCTAGCTATCAACAAATGTCAACTCATAGCTAGTTAATGTCAAACGTAAGAAATTAGTCATTCTATCGATTAGGGGTTAGCTAACGTTACATCTCAAGCTACTTGAATGGCACACGGCTTTGAACTCAAATGTACTTACGTTTAATAAGCACTGGAACAGTTAACTAGCCAACAAATGTTTCAGATAAAAATCCCCTATGGACTAACTCAAGCTATTTTGAAAACACTGCACCGGTTAAGGATAAAAGGTTTTTTGGAATATGTAGTCCTTTCTGGTATGATCCATGCTTTCAAAGCGAATCAAATGGTAGCGGTAAACTACTCTTCCCGAAAAAGCTGCCCACGAACGTCATTTCCCTCTTCCCCCCTTAAACTGTATTAGGCCAGTTTTTAAAATAATTTTATAAGTAAACCAAGATATACAACATTCTTTCGTTTCCTATGGGAACAAATGAGCCATGGTGGGCAGAACATACAAGAAGGGGCAGAGCCAAGCACGAGCTAACGAGATCCTATTGGCGCGCTCTAGCAATATCTGCATATTTCCATGAGAGAACGCCTAGTCTGTGAAGCGCGCGTGACTCAATTTGCCTTTGTGCTCCTTTAAACAACGCGATTTTTGCAAAGGTAAAGTCTACAAACTTTAGTCCACTCTGTTGGTAACAGATGTAAGTTTTGGGAACAGAAAACTGTATTGACGTCAAATGTTTAATCGATGTGAAAATTTGCAGAATTTCGGCCAAAATCTTCTCCCACTGCCCGCAATTGGGCTTCCTCTCAAATACCATATTTGGTAGTGAATGGAAACGCCAAGCAGATGCTTCACAATACATCCAGTGAAATATCTGTCTCGTTGTTCTATCTGTGCTTTTTTACACACGAGTGGAGGTCCTCGGGACAGGTTGAAGACAGGTCTGTGAAATACATTTCAAACAGTGTTTACCAAAGTGCCAATATTTATTAGAGTTGGGCAGCAGGGCAAGAAATAATGTTATATAAATTACATTCAGCTGGAAGATAGCACAGGCATGATAAAACACGGTAGGAACACGGTAGGATGATTAACACACTAGTGGTAAAAGCGACCATTAATTCATAACTCGATTTGCCTCTGCTGTCTAACAAAAATAGTCTTAAGAGGACAGCCAGTCCCGGAGCTCTCTGGGGTAGTGGTGGATCAAGACAAAAATACAAATAAGTTGTTTATTAGTTATTACCATGTTATTCGTTTGTTGGTAAAACTCAGGGTACGATGAAAAGCATTTGTTCTCAAATTCTTGAGTACTGGAGCTAAACAGATACTAAGTAGAGCGTTCTTAAAAGTGCAGGTAATAGCAGATAATCCACAGAAGTTACGTGAATATGTCACAGCACGCGTAAATCTCCAGCACTCAAATTAGGTTCTAGTGAAGAGGCACATCAAAGCACAGCACACAGTGAAGCCACACAGAGCTATAATATTAAATACAGCAAGTTAACTACTAAATGGCTGATGCTCAAGGCTAATTATAAAAATGTAGTCCTTCCCCTTTAAAACACACAATGATGTAAATAAAAACCATGTTCCAAGAAAGTAGTGCTTTACCCGAATGAGCTACATGGTGCCACACCTAGAAACAAACTATATACTTAAAATCACATTTTATTGGTCACATACACATGGTTATCAGTTACTGTGAGTGTAGCGAAATGCTTATGCTTCTAGATCCGACAGTGCAGCAATATCTATCAGGTAATATCTAACAATTCCACAACAAAACCTAATATCTAAAAAATTCCACACCAAAAACCAATACACACAATCTATTAAAGGAATGAGAATATATAAGTATAAAATATATGGATGAGCAGTGACAGAGCGGCTAAGATGCAATAGATAGTAAAGAATAGATAGTGAAGGATACAGTATACAGTATATACATATGAGATGAGTAATGCAAGATATGTAAACATTCTTAGAGTGGCATTATTAAAATGACTAGTGTTCCATTTATTAAAGTGGCCAATGGTATCAAGTATGTAGGTAGGCAGCCGCCTCTCTGTGCTAGTGGTGGCTGTTTAACAATCTGATGGCCTTGAGATGGAAGGTGTTTTTCAATCTCTCTGTCCCAGCTTTGATGCACCTGTGCTGACCTCGCCTTCGGGATGGTAGCGGGGGTAACAGGCAGTGGCTCCGGTGGTTATTGTCTTTGATGATCTTTTTTGCCTTCCCGTGACATCGGGTGTTGTAGGTGTCCTGGAGGGCAGGTAGTTTGCCCCCGGTGATGTGGTGTGCAGACCGCACCACCTTCTGCATAGCCCTGCGGTTGTGGGCGGTACAGTTGCCGTACCAGGTCGGTGATACAGCCCGACTGGATGCTCTCAATTGTGCACCTTTAAAAGTTAATGAGGGTTTACTTTAATGCCTTACCAAGATCATCAAACAAAAACAAAAACAAAAAAGAATCCTCCTAGACAGGGAAAGGCATGGCATCTTGGAGTGCAGCACTGACTACCTGACCTGGCTTGGCTTACGCCCAGAGCACACCATGTGCTCCCCATTTATAGGGAGGGGCACATGTGTACTCAATCAGAGCACATTCAACATAGACTATAAATACTCAAAGTTACTACTTGTAACAAGGCAATCCTGACCCTGTTACACATATATAAGCCAATGGTCTATGGTTTTATGTGTGGAGATTTACTTGACAACTAAGTCTTTAAATGTTTCTTCTGGCTGGAAATGAAATGGCATCAATTCCCCTGCTTAGGCCTACTAGCCCTGTTCTGAAGTTGATCTTTAGACCCGTCCCGTGTGCTTTAGTGTGGAAGTCTAAAAATGGTGCAGTAAAATGTGTTGTTTTACAAGGTTGTTTTAAAGTAGATACAAGTTGGATGTTAAGATGTATTCACATCATCTAATGATGAAGCTGATAGTCATCACTATATGGTCAGACAGGCAATATGGCTAAAAATGAATATCCATTGATGATCATGGTAGCCAATTCATTAAATGTAAGGCTATGAGTAGTGTGAATAAAGGCTATTTGAAGGAACGAGTAAAAGCCAATTTATGCTTGATATGAAAATGTGGTCGGAGGCTTCATATGAATGGTGTGACGGCAATTGCGGAGGCTCCAGAGCCCAAATCAGCTCTGTACCGCATCGCTGTGCGCCTCTCAAATTTTCTAACAATACGGAGGGCTACGTATAGCTCCGCATTGACATGATTGGTTGACGGTAGGTGGGGGCGCGGTACGTCCTGTATAAACACAAACACACTTCCTTGACAACTTCTTTCACAATAGCTCTGCTCTGCTTCGCTAGGTGCAAGAAGCATGAATGCCCTGAAGTATGAAAGCCCTGCAGAGGCTGCATCGTAGTAAATGCTGTACTGCCTCTTCAGTTGAGCCTTTAAGATTGCATGTAGACCTACAGTAGACAGGTTAGATATAGGGTGGGAACCATGGTTTTATTTTGTGTTTCCCAGGGGACCCTAATTGAAGAAGGACATGACAGAATGCATAAAACCACCCGGACGGCCAGGGATGGAGTTAGGGATTGAGGCCAAAGGCCGGGGCCAGTCTGCTATACTATTTTTGTCCAGACATCATCAGATACATGGCTACACATACATGTCCTCTTCCTCAATGACGATGGCAGTATTATCAGAAGCACCTGTCTTTTTACTAAAGAAATGTGTTAACTAAGGTAATTTAACTGTTAAAATTAAATATGATTTATTTTTCTTTTCTCTGCCCTGCTCTGAAAGCGCCTAATTTCTGCAGTTTAATTTCAATAAAAACACTTTCGCAATCATATCTCATGAAACAATGAATGGGAACTCTGTCAGGGTGGAATAGTCCATTATTATGAACCAGTTCATGGATGATGAATGACACTTGTTACTTCTATTATAAGAAATACTTGGATTATATTAATATTTATATGAAATATATGTATATGTATGAAAATACATGATTGATCTATTAGGAATGATTATGGATTCATTATTATGGGGGTTGCACAGCTCACAAGGCCCTTTGAGGATGTGAGGCCTGAGGTAATTGCCTCTTCTGCCTAATGGTATGTCTGCTACTGTGGACAACCAGATGAGAGCTTGTCTGGAGGCAAGAGTAGAGGTGCAGCATTGCAATGCCAATGTATTTCTTTGAGGGCAACTATTTTTAGGACCAGTCTGTTGAGGACAAATGTTTGGGCTGTGGTAGACTTTTTCTGTGAAGGTATGCGTTACATTGACCTCGTTCGGGAGCATCACATCCATGATGCTTTGTGGGTAAATGGTGATTGACTGATCTACAAATAACAATAAGTAGTTATTTATGATGCAAGGGGATTTGTAGATTAGTCAGTCAGCAGATCGCCTGCACTGTTGGCTACAATGTCGAAAAAGCCCATTAACTTCTGGGAGAACAATTTATTTGACATATTCGTTTTATTGCAGACTTTACAAAAACACAATGACATTGAAATGTGCACAGAGAAACGTCAACCAGTCACCCGTTTGTTGGCATTCCAAAATACTATTACTGTAAATTACTGGTTGTTGCTCTCTATAGAAAAAGAAAATATGATTCATGTAATTACAAAGGGGTCTTTATAGTCCAAACCCCACAAGGCCTAGTCTAGTGCAAAATCAGTTGAGAACTTCACAGATTGTGGTTATGCCTTCTCTATTAGCCTATAGGCCTAGACATGTCATTTTCTGACCAGCCTCACACAGTTAAACAAAAATAAATCACATTTAAACAAAGATGAAAAGATATGGAAGAGAGGTGGATAGCTACTAATGTGACAATCAACAGTTGCACAGTCACAATGAATGAACTACACTGTATTTTAAAGGTTCAAGGGGAAATTTCTCCACCTAGTGGTTAACAAAAAAAGAAACGCTGAAATATACTGAAGGATGATCAACTTTTCAAACTTTTGCCTCGATTGAAGGTAAATTATTTGTATACATACTGTATATGGCTCTTGAACACACTTTTAAATGATATCAGGACATGTTCACACATCTAATATAGAGCTAAAAGACTTTGACTTTGAACATTTTTCAGATTCACATTTTGTAGGCACTTTTGCATAGCTCTTCATTATTTGTACCTGAGTGCATACAACCCTCTGTAATTATTGGTCTAAGCGTCTGTTGAATGGAGAGAAATCAATTATTTTGGCACAGCTGTCCCTTGTTCTGACTTCTGTCTGGAAGATAATGCTGGTGCTATGTTTCTGTTTGTATGCCATCAGGATTAAACACAGAGAAAACAGTTGCTCCTGCTATATTTGAAGGTGATATAATGCACAATGGATTCCATTGCAGGGATGTGTGTCACAATTTCACTTTCCAAACAACATGACAGCTGCAAATAGCCTCCGTCACTGGATGCCAGGGATCGGGGCAACACTGTTTGGTCAGACCCCTGAGGATAGGGTTTTGTCCTCCTGTGACAGCAGTGTGTGCATGTGTGTGTTTTTGTGCATGGGTGTTTACATTTGCAAGCTTGTAAATGTTTGTGTTATTATAATGGGCAGCTGGACAGACAGTGGGACCATTTTTAGCATAGTGAATGTGCAAGTTTAAAGTACAATATTCTCAGACTTTAAAGGTACTTTAAAACATCAAAAACATACAATGCAATTATCTGTTATTTATTTGAAGGCTTTTTCCACACAGTGATTTAAAAGGTATATTTATATTTAGCTTCCATGTCAATATTTGATCAACGTTATGAAAGTCCATGTTTCAAGCTTGGCCAGCCACTTGTTGCTCTAACAAAAACAACCAGTTCTCCCAGCACCAACAGTCACAGTCTCAAAGCTCAGTCCAATATGCAGAAGTTCTCAAGATCCATTCAACCCACTCCCAGGGAGCTTACATACCCCAATGTCTTTCTTCCTATAGTGCTCATGCAGTCCTAGGCCAGGCAATCTTCCACAGTTCCCCCAGATTTGGGCTGAATGGAGCCCTTCACTTGGAGTTTGCTAACACATCCATCTTTAGCCCCAGTGTCTGCCTTGCCTGCTCCCCTTCTCTGTCTCTGGCTGGGTATATAGACCCAGCCTGCTCCCCTTCTCTGTCTCTGGCTGGGTATATAGACCCAGCCTGCTCCCCTCCTCTGTCTCTGGCTGGGTATATAGACCCAGCCTGCTCCACTCTCCTCTAAACAGGGCCTTTCTCTCTCTGTGTGTCTGAATGTCCGCTCCCTCCGCACCTTCTAAGCCCCTCTCTGTCTCTCTCTCTCCGTCTGTCTGGTTCTACACGGCCAGGTCGTCTGGTCGAACCCGGCTGCTGGTGCTGCTGATCTTACTGAGACTCTGTTTGTCCTTCAGGTACGTGGTATGCAGTAAGGGTGGCGCAGAGCACCCGCTGGGCATCTCCCCTGGCACCTGGGTGTAGTTCATCCTCAGGAAACCTCCCTCTCCCTCCAGGTCGTCATGGGAATGGTGACGCTCGGTGGCCATGTTGACGGAGTTCTGCTGGTGCGCCATTCTGTTGTTGAAGGGGTGAGAAGGCATGGAGTTCATGGGGTTCACAGGGGTCAAGGGGGTCATTGTCCCCGACAACACCAAGCACTGGCGGAAGTCAGGGGGAGGGGTGCAGCCTGGGGAGTTGTGACTGGTCGGGTTGTCGGGGTCCCTGGTGAAGGGGATTGCCACAGCATTATGAGTGGTGTTTTTGAGGGAGGCACGAGTGCGTCTGCACTTCCTGTACCGCCTGTAGGCCAGGTGGTAGAGCTCGACCACAGAGAGGAGGAGGGAGACACCTGCCACCACCAGCATGAAGACGATGAATACGTTCTTTTCTGTGGGGCGGGACATGTAGCAGTTGACTGGGTTGGGGCAGGGCCAGGCCTTGCAGTGGTACAGAGCCCTGAGGAAGACTCCATAGATCATGTACTGGACCACGATGAAGATCACCTCCATCACAGTGCGGATCAGGATGCTCAGAATGTACGTGGATAACAGCGCCCCCCGCAGGCGAACTCGCCCAGATGCCTCCAGCACCTTCCCACAATCCCTCTGCTGGAGATACACCTTCTCCCCCGATACGCTCCCCCCCTCTCCCCTCTCCTCCTCCTCCTCCATCCCCTCTGTCTTCTCCTGCTCCCTCCTTTTTCGTTTCTCATCCCTCCGCACTATGTGCATGGCATGGCCCATGTAGATCAGTGATGGTGTGGACACGAAGACGATCTGTAGGACCCAGTAGCGGATGTGTGCGATAGGAAACGCCCGGTCATAACAGACGTTGGTACAACCAGGCTGCTGGGTGTCGCACAGGAAGTCACTCTGTTCGTCTCCCCATGAGGACTCAGCGGCTGTGCCCAGCACCAGGATCCTGAAGATGAAGAGGACGGTGAGCCACACCTTCCCCACCGACGTGGAATGTTCCTGAACTTCCTCTAGGAAGTTCCCCAGAAGACTCCAGTCCCCCATGATGATTCACTCGTCACAGGTCACTGGCACACCTGAGAGAGGAGGAGAGGAAGAGAGAAAGATAGAGAGGGGCAGGGTATGGGTAAAGGAGAGAGAGAGAAATGGGTCAAGGAGGGAGGGAGAGAATGGAGAAGAGATAGAAAGATAGGTAGTGAAGAAAGAAAATGGGCAGAGTAAAGAAAGGAGACAAAATGCAGATTATGATCGACCATGACAGCCTAGAGACCCCTTATCCTGGTGATAAAATGACCAGTGTGTGTGTGGCATGGTATAAATAGCCTGTGATCAGCCTGGAGACTTGGACACGGCACAACGGCCTGAGAATGAACCTTTCCCACATCACACACAAACACAATGTATGTTTTATGGCATTTCGAAGTAAATAGTGAGGTCGTTTCTGAGAAATTATATTTGGATGTTTTTGTTGCTATCCCTGACACTGACCCATTATAACCCAGATAATATATGACAGACAGAGCGGTTGATGGACCATAGGGCAGCACAAGGCTAGGAGCTAATAGTTCCTAATGTTACAAATGGAATTCTGTGACAATCTTCATCATCTCCAGAGCACCTGGCAACAGTCCTCGGTCACCATGTTTGAACCGGTTAATTGACGTCTTTGATGTTTGATTTTTTTCACTCTCTCTACACTTTCCATCTCTAAGTTCCACTCCTCCTGTGATTTATATGTGTGTGTGTGTGTATATGTGTGCCTGTGTGTATGTGTGCGTGTGCATGTGATGTTGCCCCTTGACCTCAGTGTGAGAGTTAGGGTGAGACCCCAAAATGGCAGTGACAGGCTGGTGTGTGTCTAATACCCCTATAAGGCATCTCAGTGGACAGCTTTATGAGTGTCATAAACGCCCCAATCATCCAAGGGTTAAACCAGGGTAGCCTAGTGGTTAGAGCGTTGGACTAGTAACTGGAAGTTTGCAAGTTCAAATCCCCGAGCTGACAAGCTACAAATCTGTCGTTCTGTCCCTGAACAGGCAGTTAACCCACTTTTCCTAGGCCGTCATTGAAAACAAGAATTTGTTCTTAACTGACTTGCCTAGTTAAATAAAGGTAAATAAATAAATCCATCAGTCCTCAACAGGAAACATCAGAGAGACAGAGAGCTGTCTAAATATATACCCAGAGCACGATTTAGGATGGCAATGAGTAACTGATAACAACGAGTTAGAGCAGAAAGGATGACGGAAGAACAGTCAGAGTTTTTTCCAGCCTCAGACTCACTTGTACCACTAAGTACTCACTGAGTGAACTAATCTGAATTTTACTACAAATACTCAACAGGATAAAAAAAAGTATCCTATAGCTCTGTGTATACCTCCACCCACACACGCATACAAATACACACAAACATATCTTACCGTGTGTGTCATATCCCATTGATAGTTATCCATAAAGCTGGTTTGAAATGTTAGTTGAAATTCTCTTCAAACATGATTAAGACTGTACGTTGAGTAGGACACTGGCTCCATCTTATCTGCCTCTCTCACCCTCCCTGTGAAGTGACCATGACCATGAGACGTTTTGCAGTTCTCTCTCCCTGGTTAATGGCAGCAGGATGGAAACCGGGTGGTGCTCCAAGCAGAGTCAGTGCTCTTATCCCCCCAGGCGGATTGCGTTTCAGGGAGGGGAGAGGGGTGAGGTGAGGAGGGGGGAGGGGAGGGGAGAGGTTCAATGAGACTGGAACACTGGAAAAAGCACCACTATGAGAACAGGAGAGGGGTACTGTTAGCGGTGTCCATCCATGCCTTGAGCTCAGAACTGATATGTAGGAGAGTTAGCTAAGCTATAACCCTTCAATTCCATGCTCCCTAAATGCTTGCAAAGTAATTGAATTCGCCACAGGGTCTTTAAAAAAACTCTCAATATCCAACTATCAAATCAACACACAGCTTTGGCTAGCTATAATGCTTTCTTGGCATTAGATAATGTGTGTACAGCAAGCCACAAAAAACAGAGGTGTAGCCAGCCTAGACAAGAGGAAGGGAGTGAGAGCCTGGCCTTAACAATAGCAGGAGGTAGGAGGTAGGTTAAAACAGTCATGTTGCTACCAGGCTGGACTGACAACGGGTTTCCTCACAAGTTTACAACGCAACCTACAGGCTGTCTAGCCTTGCTGGTCAACATTAGCTACATTATTAGGACCATGATGAAGTCAGAAGTATACATAGACTCCTATAGACTAATGTTGTGCTTAGTTAGTTGAAGTAAGTTATGGTATGTTCAGACAAAGTTTGCTCAAAGTGGTGAGGTTGTCTTTTGTTATTGTTCTTCATTCTGTGTCTTGAGCATTCCAGTAAGCTTTAGACCCGCACCCCTAAGAGTCACTCTTGATATTTCTGACTATGTTTATTTCTCAGACTTTATTTTACTTTTTTTTTGTTCCCAGACAGAGTTGGCATGGTCAGTCAGAGGAGGGTAAGAGGGGTGAGAGGTAGAAGCACGGGCACCGGGGGCACAGACCTGTCACTGGAGCAATTATTAGTCTGTCAGTCTATCTGGACAAACACACATACACACCGGCAGTAGAGTGGTGGGAACGGAATCTTAGCTACACTGAGAAACAGGGACAGAGCGGATATCTCAATCGGTTGGAGTAGGCCTGAGCGGTCTCAGTGTCTCCCTCCTTTACTTTACTTCCTGTTCTTATTCTCAGAGGAAGCAATCCAAAACAATATGATTTCCTAAAGACAAGCCACTGAAAAGGAAACCTCCCTCTTAATAACTCGTAGTTGAGAAGAGAGCTAATTTGATATGAATGGAAAAGGAGGAGTGGTGGAGCTGGATGAGAGGAGTTATTGTTTTTTAGAAAGTGGTTGACTGAAGGTAAGACAGTTTTGTTTAAATACAATGGGGAGGGATGCACTGCATTGAAAAATATGTTAACAAAAATTACAAGTTTTACATATGTGTTATTACTAGTCAAAAGAGAAGTTCCAGTCATTTGTCCTGATGTATACATAGCACCACCTGGTATCTTCCCATCTTTGCCGTCACATCTGAGATTGTTCCATTCCTAGATGCCCAGTAATAAATAGGGATTTACTGTAATACACTGGTAGCACCATGGATCATCTGTACACTGTCATAGCTGTCGTATTGGTTTATAATATCTGTCTCCGAGTAATGGGCTATGAGGTATGTAACACTGAGCACACTGGGTATTGCACATCACTCAGCTACGTCTCTTTGACATTGATCAGAGCACAGGGGACGTTACAGAGCAGGTAGGCAGATGAGCCAATAGGCTGCGTCGGCATGGAGAGAGTCTGTGGTCTGTATTGTACTGTATAGAGAGTTATTGTCAATAAAAGAGAGTAAGATAATCCTGTATGTTTAGAGATATAGGGATGGGGTTGTGGTTGGACAGTAGGCCTACACACTTTGCATTGAGTGAGGTTGCACTTCATTTAGTGAACACACTGTAAACGGAGGGCTACAGAGGATTGGAAAAGTGGGTGTCATGACTTAACTCTTACCATAGGGACCTTGTAGTGGAGCAGCCTATAGACAGAGAGTGGATCAGGAAATAACCAGAGAGACACACAGAGTGATATGGACAACCTGTGGTCCAATATAGTAGAGGTAGAATCTTGGCTGGTATTTACAGCCGTTTATACATACATGGACATTGAGTTGACCTAGGCTGGAGAGCAGCCAGGCTGTATTCCTTAGAGATAAAATGGCTAGCAAACTGCATTGCTAGTGTGTGTTGGTGACTGCTGTTCCACTGCAGTGCAGCTACAGACCCAGCAGCAGCAGCAGAGCTAACAAAGCCATTGGAATGAATGCAGTGTGTTCTCTCCATGCAGGGCAGGGCAGGCAGCAACACAACAACAATAAATCCTGTCTGACGCCTCTCCTCTCTGCCTGGGCTCAAAGCATTGCCTTAGAGGGCAGTTAGTCCTTCTCCAGCTGGAGAGCCACCACTCCAAACGCTGAGTGTAAGACTTTTTTCTGCGCTAACAAGTGACGTTTAACAAGTGATGACTCACTTGAAAACCCTAACCCACAACCCCAGTTAGTCCTATCAAGTCTTCAATGCTCTATCTTTGCTGACCACAGGTATATGGACTCCCGCAAGAGTACTATCAGAACTGGTCAGTCTACCTTACTGAACTATATGAGAGAAAAGTGATTCCCTCACACCGACAAGTAAATGAGAAAACTTTACACAGGCTTGTTGAGAGAAATCAGTCTTGCTAAAAAACAGCCACCCCCCTCCATCCCCTATTCTTTCCAACCCCTTCCCATCACAACCCTGTTCTCCCTCCCAATCTCCCCCACCCATCATCCCCAATCTCTCCCTCCTCTCATGTATCCACCAGATGAGAACAACAGGGGGCAGGGTTGATTTATATACATACTCCCTTTAATGCTATCAGTAGTCTGACCCACTGACGTGCACCTTTTCTGTTCTCATAGAGGACAACACTATATAAAACAACAACATACAGTATATAACAGCAATATATACAACAAAAATATATATAACACAAATATATATAACAACAATATCCAGTATATAACAACAATATATAGAACAAGAATATAGATAACAACAGTTTATTTATTTATTTTACTTGGCAAGTCTGTTGAAGAACAAATTCTTATTTTCAATGACAACCTAGGAACAGTGGGTTAACTGCATGTTCAGGGGTAGAATGACAGATTTGTACCTTGTCAGGTCAGGGGTTTGAACTTGCAACCTTCCGGTTACTAGTCCAATGCTCTAACCACTAGTCTACCTGGACAGCAGCAATAACAACAATATATAGGAAAAACAACAATATATAGAACAACAAAATATAGAACACATATACAAATATAGAACATATATATAGAATATATATAACAACAATATACAGTATATAACAACAATATATAGAACAACAATATGTAGAACATCAAAATATAGAACAACAATATACAGTATTTAACAACAATAAATAGACCAACAATGTACAGTACCATTCAAAAGTTGGGACACATCTATTCATGCATGGGTTTTCTTTTTACTATTTTCTACTTTGTAGAATAATAGTGAAGACATCAAAACTATGAAATAACATATATGGAATCATGGGTTAAATATATTTTGAATTGTTTAACACTTTTTTGGTATCTACATGATTCCATATGTGTTATTTCATAGTGTTGATGCCTTCACTATTATTCTACAATGTAGAAAATAGTCAAAATAAAGAAAAACCCTTAAATGAGTAGGTGTGTCCAAACTTTTGACTGGTACTGTTTATAACAAAAATATATAGAACAACAATATACAGAACAACAATATATAACACAACAATATACAGTATAGAACAACAACATATAGAACAACAATATATAGAAAGTATACAGACCCCTTGACTCTTTCCACATTGTGTTACATTTCAGCCTTATTCTAAAATGTATGAAATAGTTTTTTCCCTCATCAATCTACACATAATACCCCACAAGGACAAAGTAAAAACAGGTTTATAGATATTTAGATAAAAAATACAAACTGAAATATCACATTTACATAAGTATTCAGACCCTTTACTCAGTCCTTTGTTGAAGCACCTTTGGCAGCGATTACAGCCTCGAGTC
Organism: Oncorhynchus tshawytscha; assembly: GCF_018296145.1. Classification (NCBI taxonomy): domain Eukaryota; kingdom Metazoa; phylum Chordata; class Actinopteri; order Salmoniformes; family Salmonidae; genus Oncorhynchus; species Oncorhynchus tshawytscha. Next base: position 62,707,819 of record NC_056431.1, read on the forward strand.
TTGTTGGGTATGAAGCTACAAGCTTGGCATACCTGTATTTGGGGAGTTTCTCCCATTCTTCCCTGCAGATCATCTCAACCTCTATCAGGTTGGATGGGGAGTGTTGCTACTATTTTATTATAACTACTATTTTTACTATAACTATTTTCAGGTCTCTCCAGAGATGTTCGATCGGGTTCAAGTCCGGGCTCTGGCTGAGCCACTCAAGGACATTCAGAGACTTATCCCGAAGCCACTCCTGCGTTGTCTTGGCTGTGTGCTTAGGGTAATTGTCTTGTTGGAAGGTAAACTTTCGCCCCATTCTGAGGTCCTGAGCGCTCTGGAGCAGATTTTCATCAAGGATCTCTCTGTACTTTGTTCCATTCATCTTTTCTTCGATGCTGACTAGTCTCCCAGTCCCTGACGTTGAAAAACATCCCCAAAGCATGATGCTGCCACCACCATGCTTCACCGTAGGGATGGTGCCAGGTTTCCTCCAGACGTGAAACTTGGAATTTAGGACAAAAGGTTCAATCTTGGTGTCATTAGACCAGTGAATCAAGTTTCTCATGGTCTGAAAGTCCTTTTAGTGCCTTTTGGCAAACTCCTAGCGGGCTGTGATGTGACCTTTACTCAGGAGTGGCTTCTGTCTAGCCACTCTACAATAAACGTCTGATTGGTGGAGTGCTGCAGAGATGGTTGTCCTTCTGAAAGGTTCTCCCATCTCCACAGGGGAACTCTGGAGCTCTGTCAGAGTGACCATCGGTTCTTGGTCACCTCCCTGACAAAAACCCTTCTTCCCCGATTGCTCAGTTTGGCCGGACGGCCAGCTCTAGGAAGAGTCTTGGTGGTTCCAAATTTCTTCCATTTAAGATTATTATTTATTTTCTTGCCATTGTTTAACCAGGTAGGCAATTTGAGAACAAGTTCTCATTTACAACTGCAACCTGGCCAAGATAAAGCAAAGCAGTTCGACACATACAACAACACAGAGTTACACATGGAGTAAAACAAACATACAGTCAATAATACAGTACAAAAACAAGTCTATATACAATGTGAGCAAAGGAGGTGAGATAAGGGAGGTAAAGGCAATAAAAAAGCCACGGTGAATGCGCAATGTAGAAATACTGGGGTGCAAGGGAACAAAATAAATAAATAGAGTAGGGGATGAGGTAATTGTTGGGTTATTTATAGATGGGCTATGTACAGGTGCAGTGATCTGTGAGCTGCTCTGACAGCTGGTGTTTAAATCTGGTGAGGGAGATAAGTGTTTCCAGTTTCAGAGATTTTTGTAATTCGTTCCAGTCATTGGCAGCAGAGAACTGTAAGGAGAGGTGGCCAAAGGAGGAATTGGCCCTGGGGGTGACCAGTGAAATACACCTGCTGGAGCGTGTGATACGGGTGGGTGCTGCTATGGTGACTAGCGAGCTGAGATAAGGCGGGTCTTTACCTAGCAGGGTCTTGTAGATGACCTGGACCCAGTGGGTTTGGCGACGAGTATGAAGCGAGGGCCATCCAACGAGAGTGTACAGGTCGCAGTGGTGGGTTGTATATGGGGCTTTGGTGACAAAACGGATGGCACTGTGATAGACTGCATCCAATTTGATGTGAGTCTGGAAGGAGAGTTTACAGTCTTACCAGACACCTAGGTTTTTGTAGTTGTCCACATATTCTAAGTCAGAACCGTCCAGAGTAGTGATGCTGGACGGGGGGGCAGCGATCGGTTGAAGAGCATGCATTTAGTTATACTTGTATTTAAGAGCAGTTGGAGGCTACGGAAGGAGAGAAGTATGGCATTGAAGCTCGTCTGGAGGGTAGTTAACACAGTGTCCAAAGAAGGGCCAGAATTATACAGAATGGTGTTGTCTGCGTGGAGATGGATCAGAGACTCACCAGCAGCAAGAGCGACATCATTGATGTATACAGAGAAAAGAGTTGGCCCAAGAATTTAACCCTGTGGCACCCCCATAGAGCCTGCCAGAGGTCCAGACAACAGGCCCTCCAATTTGACACACTGAACTTTATCGGAAAAGTAGTTGGTGAACCAGGCGAGGCAATAATTTGAGAAACCGAGGCTGTTGAGTCTACTGATGAGGATGTGGTGATTGACAGAGTCGAATGCCTTGGCCAGGTCAATGAATATGGCTGCACAGTATTGTTTCTTATCGATGACGGTTAAAATATTGTTTAGGACCTTGAGCGTGGCTGAGGTGCACCCATGACCAGCTCTGAAAACAGATTGCATAGCGGAGAAGGTACGGTGGGATTCGAATTGGTCGGTAATCTGTTTGTTAACTTGGCTTTCGAAGACCTTAGAAAGGCAGGGTAGGATAGATATAGGTCTGTAGCAGTTTGGGTCAAGAGTGTCCCCCCCTTTGACAAAGGGGATGACCGCAGCTGCTTTCCAATCTTTGGGAATCTCAGAAAGAGAAGTTGAACAGGCTAGTAATAGGGGTTGCAACAATTTCGGCAGATAATTTTAGAAAGAAAGGGTCCAGATTGTCTAGCCCAGCTGATTCTGAGGGGTCCAGATTTTGCAGCTCTTTCAGAACATCAGCTGACTGGATTTGGGAGAAGGAGAAATGGGGAAGGGTTGGGCGAGTTGCTGTGGTTGGTGCAGTGCTGTGGACCGGGGTGGGGGTAGGGGTACCCAGGTGGAAAGCAAGCCGTAGAAAAAATGTTTATTGAAATTCTCAATTATAGTGGATTTATCAGAGTTTCCTATCCTCAGTGCAGTGGGCAGCTGGGAGGAGGTGCTCTTATTCTCCATGGACTTTACAGTGTCCCAGACCTTTTTTGAGTTTGTGTTGCAGGAAGCAAATTTCTGCTTGAAAAAGCTAGCCTTGGCTTTTCTAACTGCTTGTGTATATTGGTTTCTAACTGCCCTGAAAAGTTGCATATCACAGGGGCTGTTCAATGCTAATGCAGAATACCTCAGGATGTTTTTGTGCTGGTTAAGGGCAGTCAGGTCTGGAGAGAACCACAGGCTATATCTGTTCCTTGTTCTAAATTTCTTGAATATGGCATGCTTATTTAAGATGGTGAGGAAGGCATTTGTAAAGAATAACCAGGCATCCTCTACTGACGGAATGAGGTCGATTAGAAAGGCCTGCTCGCTGAAGTGTTTCAGAGAGCGTTTGACAGTGATGAGTGGAGGTCGTTTGACCGCTGAACCAGTAAGGATACAGGCAATGAGGCAGTGATCGCTGAGATCTTGGTTGAAAACAGAAGAGGTGTATTTAGAGGACAAGTTGGTTAGGATGATATCTATGAGGGTGCCCGTGTTTACGGCTTTGGGGTGGTACCTGGTAGGTTCATTGATAATTTGTGTGAGATTGAGGGCAACAAGCTTAGCTTGTAGGATGACCGTGGTGTTAATTAAGCATGTCCCAGTTTAGGTCACCTAGCAGCACAATCTCTGAAGATAGATGGGGGGGCAATCAGTTCACATATGGTGTTCAGAGCACAGCTGGGGGCAGAGGGTGGTCTATAGCAAGTGGCAATGGTGAGAGACTTGTTTTTAGAGAGGTGGATTTTTAAAAGTAAAAGTTCAAATAGTTTGTGACAGACCTGGATAGTAGGACAGAACTCTGCAGGTTATCTCTGCAGTAGATTGCAACACCGCCCCCTTTGGCCGTTCTATCTTGTTTGAAAATGTTATAGTTAGGGATGGACATTTCAGAGTTTTTGGTGGTCTTCCTAAGCCAGGATTCAGACACGGCTAGGACATCTGGGTTGGCAGAGTGTGCTAAAGCAGTGAATAAAACAAACTTAGGGAGGTGGCTTCTAATGTTAGCATGCATGAAACCAAGGCTTTTACGGTTACAGAAGTCAACAAAACGGAGCGCCCGGGGAATAGGAGTGGAGCTAGGCACTGCAGGGCCTGGATTAACCTCTACATTGCCAGAGGAACAGAGGAGAAGTAGGATAAAGGTACGGCTAAAAGCTATGAGAATTGGTCGTCTAGGACGTCCGGAACAGAGAGTAAAAGGAGCAGGTTTCTGGGGGCGATAAAATAGATTCAAGGTATAATGTACAGACAGAAGTATGGTAGGATGTGAATACAGTGGAGGTAAACCTAGGCATTGAGTGATGATGAGAGAGATATTGTCTCTAGAAACATCATTGAAACCAGGTGATGTCATCGCATATGTGGGTGGTGGAGCTGAAGGGTTGGATAAGGTATATTGAGCAGGGCTAGAGGCTCTACAGTGAAATAAGCCAATAAACACTAACCAGAACAGCAATGGACAAGGCATATTGACATTAAGGAGAGGCCTGCTTAGCCGAGTGATCATAAGGGTCCAGTGAGTAGTGAGGTTGTTTGGGGTCACGGGTGATTCAGACAGCTAGCTGGGCCATGGGTAGCAAGCTAGCATAAGGTGAGGTCTGTTTTTAGCCACCTTGTGCGTTTCCGTTGGTAGATTAGTGGGGTTCCGTGTGGTAGAGGGGACCAATCCAATTGTCAAAATAGTTATAGTTATAGTGGCCCAGGAAAATTGTCCCATAGACCTATTCAGCTAGCAGCCGATATGCTCAAGACAGCTAGCTGATGGAACTCTTCAGCTGGCTAACTCCAGGATAATTGGTATTTGCTCCGGGACCGACGTTAGCCAATAGTCACTCGGATAGCAGCTAGCTAGCTGCAAGCTCCAGGTGAAAATGTCCAGAGCTTGCGGTAGGAATCAGGGTATATGGAGAGAAAATAGATCCGGTATGCTCTGGTCTGAGTCGCGTTGTACAAGACTGGCGATAGCTTTCTGAGCTAAGGATAGCTGATGACTGCTAGCCGTGGTTAGCTGAATACTAACGTTAGTTAGTGAACTGGCTAACTTCTGGCTAGCTTCTGTGTGGATTTCAGATTTGAGGTGAATAATAGTTTTAAAAGAAACAAACTGATTCGCACCGCATTTGGTGAGGCGGGTTGCAGGAGAGTGTTTTGAAGTTACGTTTTTAGAAAAAAAAAATATATATACACGGGACACGACGAGGACAAAGGACGTCTGACTGCTACGCCATCTTGGATGAAGTGATGGAGAGAATGATTGTGATAAGGTTGCGTCTAGGTGGTAGGTGTAGGAGTCAGGCGCAGGAGAGCAAGGATGTCTGAGAAGCGTGTTTTAATAAGAAAGTCCACCAACACAGGAATGGCACAATCGAAAAAGGTACAACGCCCTCGACAACAGAAAATCCTTACAAATGCACGGAGGAACAAACAAAGTTTCGACAATCACACACTTAAGAATCTGTGAAAACAAATAACGGTATAACCTCACCGAGCACATCACAATGAAAGACTAATCCCGCACAAACTAGGCAGGCAACAGGGTACATATATACACACAGAAATGAATGCAAATGAAACCAGGTGTGAAAAAGAACCATAGAGAAAACAAACAGAAAAGGAAAAAGCGCCGCACGAACAGGGAGAGGAGCCACCTTCGGTAGAAGTCGTGACAATGATGGAGGCCACTGTGTTCTGTTTTTTATTTTTATTATATATGCAAAAAGGTCTAAAAACCTGTTTTCGCTTTGTCATTATGGGTTATTGTGTGTAGATTGATGGGATTTGTATTTATTTAATCAATTCTAGAATTAGCCTGTAGCGTAACAAAATGTGGAAAAAGTCAATGGGTCTGAATACTTTCCGAATGCACTGTAAAACAACAATACTATACAACAATATATGGAACAACAATATAAATAACATCAATATACAGTATATAACAACAATATATATAGCAACAATATATATATAACATCAATATAAAGAACAACAATATACAGTATATAACATCAATATATAGAACAACAATTTGACTGCCACGGCATCTTAAAAACATTTAGACACTCACTTTAAGAGCCATAGGTTTACACTGGGAGATTCCAGGCAATGCTATATGTTTAAATGAAACTCCTAGCAAAGAAGCAATATACCTTGTCCATTAGGTATGTATTAGTGCCATTATGTATGGCTGAAAGGGCCCGTTTTGTCAGATGGTATATGTTACTGTATGTCTGGTTGGTAGACCAAGGATTGTAATGTCCTGTATCCATGTTACTGCATGTGCCTGTTTAAGATGGAAGACATTGACAAATCTGGTAACATACTGAACTAAACACCCATGGCCATTAACAAAGTTTTCTTTATTATTTTTATGTAGTCCTTGACCTGGATGTTTTAAGGTCTATCTATACCACTGTAGAAACAAAGCATACCATGTCACTGTATGCCGCAGTTTGCACTTTAAGTAGATGTATACAAACCTCTGCCAACGACGCTTTGAAACCGAAATATCCCCACTAATAACAGTCCCGCTTGCATGTACTGTGCAGTGACAGCATAGCAACAGCGGCACAACCTCAGGGAAATATTAAGAAAACTTCAAATCCCCCTCCTCCCACCTTTCTCTTTGAAGTCCCAGTGCACTGCTTGGTGTACCATTAGAGAACAAAGATGTTGGATAAGGATGCCACACTCACCCTGAAATAAACCAGGTGCCCAATCGTTGTTTTGGTTTTAACAGACAGTACCTTTAAAAAGGGTTTTCTTTATTTTTACTATTTTCTGCATTGCAGAATATTAGTGAAGACATCAAAACTATGAAATAACACACATGGAATCATGTAGTAACCAAAAAAGTGTTAAACAAATCAAATTATATTTTATATTTGGAATTCTTCAAAGTAACCACCCTTTGCCTCGATGACAGCTTTGCACACTCTTGGCATTCTTTCATCCAGCTTGATGAAGTAGTCACCTGGAATGCATTTCAATTAGCAAGTGTGCCTTGTTAAAAATTATTTGTGGAATTTATTTCCATCTTAATGCATTTGAGCCAATCAGTTGTGTTGTGACAAAGTAAGGGTAAAAGACCAAGTCCATATTATGGCAAGAACAGCTCAAATAAGCAAAGAGAAACAACAGTCCATCATTACTTTAAGACATGAAGGTCAGTCAATGCGTAAAATTTCAAGAACTTTGAAAGTTTCATCAAGTGCAGTCACAAAAACCATCAAGCGCAATGATGAAACTAGCTCTCATGAGGACCGCCACAGGAAAGGAAGACCCAGAGTTACCTATGCTGCAGAGGACAAGTTCATTAGAGTTACCAGCCTCAGAAGTAGGTGAACAGATGATATCTGCATGTGTGGTTCCCAACGTGAAGCACGGAGGAGGAGGTGTGATGGTGTGGGGGTGCTTTGCTGGTGACACTGTCAGTGATTTATTTAGACTTCAAAGCACACTTAACCAGCATGGCTACCACAGCATTCTGCAGCGATACACCATCCCATCTGGTTTGGGCTTAGTGGGACTATCATTTGTTCTTCAACAGGATAATGACCCAACAAGGAGATTGATGGAGTGCTGCATCAGACCTGGCCTCCACCCGACTTCAACCCAATTTAGTTGGTTTGGGATGAATTGGACCGCAGAGTGACGGAAAAGCAGTCAACGTGCTCAGCATATGTGGGAACTCCCTCAAGACTGTTGAAAAAGCATTCCAGATTAAGCTGGTTGAGAGAATGCCAAGGTGTGCAAAGCTGTCATCAAGGCAAAGGGTGGTTACTTGGAAGAATATCAAATATAAAATATATTTTGATTTGTTTGACCTTTTTGGTTACTACATTTGTGTTATTTCCTAGTTTTGATGTCTTCACTATTATTCTACAATGTAGAAAATAGTAAAAATAAATAAAAACCCTTGAATGAGTAGGTGTGTCCAAACTTTTGACTGGTACTGTATATGTATGAGATGGAAACTGTTTGAGGTCTGAGTGACCCTCCTCTCTAAGCACCGGGAGCATCCCCTGGATTAACATTGACTATTAGTTTAATCATGAATGGATGGGGATAGAGGGTGACAGGGGGGGCCATATGACTGCTACTTACAGAGCAGTGAGCCACCAGCAGGCCATGGGGATTGGGAAGCCATAAATCAGTCACAGTCTCACCCCTCCAGACACCACACAGCTAGCCAGATGATCTGCTACCTTACATGGAGGTCTGCCTTCTCATCTGCCCACTAACTGTACAGACCCACATGAGCTATTGTTTTAACTGCATAGTGTTACTGGGTCGCTCAGACCAGACACCAGCCTGTTGCCAGAGGGGAAGACAGTTGATCTTATCTATTTGATGTTTGATTATCAAGTACCTTTATTTAAGTTAAGTTTTGAAAGGAAATGTTCTGTTATTGCACATATTTCTAGTTTGATTATAAAGTTGAGGTTCATATTTTCTGTGGTTATCAGGATTATCAAATTGGATTAAATCCATAATTTAATTGTTTTTATGTCACTAGTTTGTTTTCATGGAAAAAAGGGTAGAGAGTGAGGCAATGTCAGTAGCATACAGAACAGAGACCAAGTGTTACTTCAGATGTTTTACTGTTATCACTCAGTTTCCAAAGGCTCTTCTAGAGAACAGGGTTGTATCAGACCATGGAATGTTTGTGCCATACATTAACACTATTATAATGCTCTTTCTTATCAATAACATCAGTATTTCCATCTGCACTGAAATGCATGCTTGTTATCATTTACTGTGTCAGTTCTCTCTTGTGTTTAGAAATGATAGGAAGTGAAGATTGCCCATCTCTGCCTGGCTTCTATATAAACTCTAATGACAAGGTGCTGTGTCATGTGTCATGAGACTATGTGCGTCTACGAGGTAAACAAAGAGCTATAGCTACAACACTGAAAAAGGTAGACATCTGTCACCTAAGCTGTAGAACATATGGGTACTCTTTAATGCCAAATTGGTATGTGACTTGTATTTGTTAATGATGCCGTTTTGATATTTCATGATATTTCATGCCTTTTTAGTTTACTTATTTGATGACAATGGATAATTTCTTGTAGATTTTTAATGGTGGTGTAGCTGTATGAATATCCCTCATTGTCAGCAGCATACTGATAAACACAAGAAAGAAACCTTTTGTAATATACACTGAGTGTACAAAACATTAAGAATACCCCCCTTCTGGACCGTTCTTGATACGCACAGAAAACTGTTGAGCATGAAAAACCCAACAGCTTTGCAGTTCTTGACACAAACCAGTGCACCTGGCACCTACTACCATACCCTGTTTAAAGGCACTTATATTTTTTGTCTTGCCCATTCACCCTCTGAATGGCACACACACACAATCCATGTCTCAATTGTCTCAAAGCTTAAAAATCCTTCTTTAACCCGTCTCCTCCCCTTCATCTATAACCTGTCTCCTCCCCTTCATCTACTCTGACTGAAGTGGATTTAACAAGTGACATCAATAAGGGATCATACTGTAGCTTTTACTTGGATTCACATGGTCAGTCTATGTCATGGAAAGATGTTTTGTACACTCAGTGTAAGGTTTGATATTTCAGCTGTGTCATCTTACACAGCTGAACGTTGAAGTAGTTTGTTCAATCAAATTTCAATCAAATGTATTTATAAAGCCCTTTTTACATCAGCTGATGTCACAAAGTGCTACATAGAAACCCAGCCTGAATCCCCAAACAGCAAGCAGATGTAGACACACGGCGGCTAGGAAAAACTCCCTAGAACAGCAGGAATCTAGGAATAAACCTAGAGCGGAACCAGGCTCTGAGGGGTGGCCAGTCCTCTTCTGGCTGTGCCCGGTAGAGATTATAACAGTACATGGCCAAGATGTTCAAATGTTCATAGATGACCAGCAGGGTCAAATAATAATAATCACAGTGGTTGTAGAGGGTGTAACAGGTCAGCACCTCTGGAGTAAATGTCAGTTGGCTTTTCATAACCGAGCATTCAATGTTAGAGACAGCAGGTGCGGTAGAGAGAGAGAGAGTCGAAAACAGCAGGTCAATACATTGTTAAAGTATATTTGCCTCTTGAGCTGCTGGCTGGATGAATTATACTCTGGAGGAGAGGTATATGACTGGAGCTGGTGTCACAGAGAAACACAGCCAAAGTGTTTGAGTGAGGGAGAGAGAGAGACTAAAAAGTGAAAGGCAGAGAGAGCGAGAGAGATGGAAAGAACGAGAAAAAGAGAACGGGAGACCGGGGAAGAGAGGGACTGAGAGTAACAGTGTTTCTGGGACAATAGAGCTACTAATGCACACCAAAACCCATAGAAATTGCCCCTCCACTCTTGTCTGTGACAGAGACTTCACGGCTATGGACCAGCGCCCTGTAAATGCTCTGTCTCAAATAGTAACTGACAGAGACACTGCTATTGATGCTTTAGTAGCACAGCAACAATACAGAATTAATAAAAGAGACAGATATTATTTAGCCTGCCTCTATACAACCCTCACACACACTCACTGAGTAACACCTGTATGATGCCTGTGGAGTGCACCTAAGAAAAGAGACTCTTTCCCTCCCACTGGGCAAAAACTGGTTGAATCAACATTGTTGTTTTCACATAATTTCACCAAAATAAATCTATGTGATGATGTTGAATCAACATGGAAAACTGATTGGATTTGAAAGAAGTCTTCAACGTAAGGGAAGTGTGACTTCTTTTCCCCCTTTAACCTAAATTCAATGACATGGTGAAATGTTTAGTTCATTTCACATTGAATTCACAGTAGTTGACAACTCAACCAAATGTAAATCACAACTAGATGTTGAAATGACGTCAGTGCCCAGTGGGCTGAGTTTCCTTTATCTCCTTTGAAGTGTCCCCCTTATGTTTGTATGCACAATCGAAGGTGATGTGGTGGTATTTACCTGTTCTTGCTGCAGATGGTGATGGCTGTCAACACTGAGGAAGAGGGTCCTTGGAGCTGCTTCCTAGCAATGTCTTCCCCTCAGAGATGGATGGAGTGGAGGATGGAGGATGGGACTGGGACGTAGAGGAGTGGTGACCTGGTCGGATGAGTGGAGATGTGCTGGCTTGGAGGACAGAGGTTGGTGGAGGTCAGTGATGCTGAGTCGTACCTCTTGCAGACAGCATCAGATGTCATCAAAAGGAGCTGGGTAAAGTAGTGTAGAGTAAGATCTGTGCAGAGTATAGTAGGATCTGAGTAGATTAGAGTAGGTAGGATAGGATCTGAGTTGAGTAGATAGGGTAGGATCTGAGTCGAGTAGATAGGATAGGATCTGAGTAGAGTAGATTGGAGTAGATTAGAAAGGATCTGAATAGAGTAGATAGAATAGGATCTGAGTAGAGTAGATAGGATAGGATCTGAGTAGAGTAGAGTAGAGTAGATTAGGATAGGATCGGAGTAGAGTAGAGTAGAATCTTTGTAGAGTAGAGTAGAGTAGAGTAGAGTAGAGTAGGATCTTTGTAGAGTAGAGTAAAGTAGGATAGAGTAGAGTAGATTAGGATAGGAGTAGAGTAGAGTAGAGTAGGATCTTTGTAGAGTAGAGTAAAGTAGAATAGAGTAGAGTAGAGTTGAGTAGGATCTTTATAGCGTAGAGTGTAGTAGTGCTGGAGCACTGTGCCGTCCCAGGGTGAGAATGCTAGCCTGCGCAGGGGGCATGGGAAGAAAAGCAGGGGCATCACGAGAGAGCGTTTCCTCTCTGCCCTCCTCCCTCTCTCTCCTCCTCCATATCCTCCTCCTCTTTCTTTCCTGACTTCCCTCCCAGTCTCCTCAAGCTACATCCCTCTCCCAGATTCCCTGGTTGGCTTCCTGCCACCTAACAGTATTTTGGTGGGAAGAATTCCTTAACATCAGGAAGGAAAGTATAATTGTGTTCAGGGATCAATAGGAATTCTGTTCTGACAAAGATTCCAGCTGCATTATTTAGTTTTATTGTGTTTTTTTTGTTTACTACCATCAAGAGTATAGTCTGTATGTGGCAGTCAGCATAAACCTCAGACAGCAATACATTCTGTCCCAGCTTACTATATAACTACTGCAATTTTTCAGTTGTGAAATGTGTAGGTAACATGAGTAGTTATGTCAAGGAATATACGTAGTAGAATCACTCTACTGGGAAATAAATATGATTTCAGATGACTGCAAGTAGTTATGAAATATTGTGTCTTCGAGCTTTAAAAAAGTTTTGTGGAAAATGTTTAGTGTTGCAAAGTTTCAAGTGTGTTATTTGCAGTAGATAATGTCATTGTTATATTTGAAACAGGTTGAATGTTTATGATACATTTACAAAAATGGGCTATGTTTATGATTAATTATGATTAATAGATAACAAACTTTAAAAAATATGAACGTTGATCAGAATTCAATAACCATTTTAAATGAGCCAGAATCGGATACCTCACCCTTGTTCAACTACTCTGTAAACATGAAGTCAGCGATATTACAAGCATATCTGGCCTACTGTATAATACAGTATGCCCCACAGATGCCAACAACAATCGACCCCCTCCACTCTGTGGTGAGAATACCTGTTTTGGTCATGTCTTGTCTTCTCTCCCTCCTCCCTTGCTGTCAAACACGGTCCTGCTCTCGAGTCAGGAGACAAAGTTTGGGATACCGGCCGATACTCCTCTTCACCCTCTTCCTCCTCCTCCTCCTCTCTCTTTTTTTCTCTCCTCCTGTCCTGTACACAGAGCCAGTGTCTGGCCTGGCTGGTTCCACTGTTGTAGATGTATGAGCCCGCAGATATATGACAACATTATATAATGGCAATCTTTTATGTGATTCCTCCTTGCTGCAGGGCTCGAGTGTGCATAAATGCAGCCTGTTCAAACAACTGTAATTATGTGGTGGGGGCACACACACACTGAATGTCACACACACCGAATGCCACACATGCACAAGTGTGCACACGTGTACATGGTCACGCATGCACACACAGTACACGCACATACATCATGACAATGTTAATTTAGTGGCAGGGGCACCTCTGTCAAATGTGACATTGCTTTCCATCACCTTGTGGGAACTCTGTTTTCATCTATAATGAGAGGAGTGAGAGGAGACATGGAAAAAGACCTTGTCCCGACAACACACATGCACACATGGAAAATGCTGGAAGGTGGGTGTTATCACCTTCCATCTTTCTTGCCAGCTCTAATCTACCATTGATTAGCCTCCTAAAGGCTATAACGGCTTAGGCCACCTGGACTTCCCCTCACTCACTTTTCCCATGTATGGTTAGTTTAGTCAAGTAATATATCAATATTTTTTTGCCATTTAGTTGATATCATCCCAGAGACTATACTGCTCCCTACAGTAGGTGCTGTCTGTGCTGGCCCCAGAGACTATACTGCTCCCTACAGTAGGTGCTGTCTGTGCTGGCCCCAGAGACTATACTGCTCCCTACAGTAGGTGCTGTCTGTGCTGGCCCCAGAGACTATACTGCTCCCTCCAGTAGGTGCTGTCTGTGCTGGCCCCAGAGACTATACTGCTCCCTACAGTAGGTGCTGTCTGTGCTGGCCCCAGAGACTATACTGCTCCCTACAGTAGGTGCTGTCTGTGCTGGCCCCAGAGACTATACTGCTCCCTACAGTAGGTGCTGTCTGTGCTGGCCCCAGAGACTATACTGCTCCCTACAGTAGGTGCTGTCTGTGCTGGCCCCAGAGACTATACTGCTCCCTACAGTAGGTGCTGTCTGTGCTGGCCCCAGACACTATACTGCTCCCTACAGTAGGTGCTGTCTGTGCTGGCCCCAGAGACTATACTGCTCCCTAAAGTAGGTGCTGTTTGTGCTGGCCCCAGATACCATACTGCTCCCTCCAGTAGGTGCTGTCTGTGCTGGCCTCAGAGACTATACTGCTCCCTACAGTAGGTGCTGTCTGTGCTGGCCCCAGAGACCATACTGCTCCCTCCAGTAGGTGCTGTCTGTGCTGGCCTCAGAGACTATACTGCTCCCTACAGTAGGTGCTGTCTGTGCTGGCCTCAGAGACTATACTGCTCCCTACAGTAGGTGCTGTCTATGCTAGTCCCAGATCAGCCAGATCTCTGTGGGTAAGATCTGCAGAGTCATGCTAATGTCACAGCCTTATGGACCATCTAAAAGAGCCTGTTGTCTCCCGTTCTCCCTGTAACAAGTGTGTCTTTGATGGCAGCCTGTAGATAATGCCTCTGTGTGTATATATATATCTGGGAAACTAGTTCATGATGCAGATCTCATGCCGTTCCCCCCAGCCATGCTAGGCTCCTCGTGACCCTGTGACATCAGCACTCCTGGATCTCTCTCCCTTTCTTTTTCTCTTCTCCTCAATGTGTTCCTCTTCATGTCTGCTATCTGCATCTTTTTGATCATCTTCCATCTTAGGAATGAAGATATGATAACAAATGACACCATAGCTTACAGAGAGAGGGTATAAGGTAAGATATACTGTACATAATGACATTCACAAAATAGCCTCCAACACTCTACTCAGCAAACTGGATGCAGTCTATCACAGTGCCATCCGTTTTGTCACCAAAGCCCCATATACCAGCCACCACTGCAACCTGTATGCTCTAGTCGGCTGGCCCTCGCTACATATGCGTCGCCAGACCCACTGGCTCCAGGTCATCTATAAGTCTTTGCTAGGTAAAGCTCCGCCTTATCTCAGCTCACTGGTCACGATAACAGCATGCGCTCCAGAAGGTATATCTCACTGGTCATCCCCAAAGCCAACGCCTCCTTTGGCCGCCTTTCCTTCCAGTTCTCTGCTGCCAATGACTGGAACAAATTGCAAAAATCGCTGAAGCTGGAGACTTATATTTCCCTCACTAACTTCAAACATCAGCTATCTGAGCAGCTAACCGATCGCTGCAGCTGTACATAGCCCATCTGTAAATAGCCCACACAATCTACCTACCTCATCCCCATATTGTTTTTATTTACTTTTCCTCTCTTTTGCACACCAGTATTTCTACTTGCACATCATCATCTGCACATCTATCACTCCAGTGTTATTTGCTAAATTGTAATTACTTCGCTACTATGGCCTATTTATTGCCTTACATCCTCACGCCATTTGCACACACTGTACATAGTCTTTCTATTGTGTTATTGACTGTACGCTTGTTTATTCCACGTGTAACTCTGTGTTGTTGTTTGTGTCGCACTGCTTTGCTTTATCTTGGCCAGGTCACAGTTGTAAATGAGAACTTGTTCTCAACTAGCTTACCTGGTTAAATAAAGGTGAAAAAAAATACAGTAGTTTTGGCAATGAGGTGACAGGGGTAGGATATATCTGTCTGTATGTCTGTTTCAGCCTGTGTCAGTGTGTCTGTGTCAGTGTCTGTGTCTTCTCCCCCTATAGCTCAGTTTGGCCAGGTGGCCAGCTCTAGGAAGAGTCTTGGTGGTTCCAAACTTCTTCCATTTAAGAATGATGGAGGCCACTGTGTTCTTGGGGACCTTCAATGCTGCATACATTTTTTGGTACCCGATCTTGTGTCGGAGCTCTACGGACAATTCCTTCGACCTCATGTCTTGGTTTTTGCTCTGACATGCACTGTCAGCTGTGGGTCCTTATATAGACAGTTATGTGCCTTTCCAAATCATGTCCAATCAATTGAATATACCATAGGTGGACTCCAATCAAGTTGTAGAAACATCTCAAGGATGATCAATGGAAACAGGATGCACCTCAATTTCGAGTCTTATTGCAAAGGGTCTGAATACTTATGTAAATAAGGCATTCCTATTTGGTAAAATGTATAAAAAACAGTTTTCACTTTGTCATTATGGGGTATTGTATGTAGATTGATGAGGGAAAAAAAAGATTCAATACATTTTAGAATAAGGCTGTAAGGTAACAAAATGTGGAAAGAGTCAAGGGCTCTGATGTCACTCCCTGGCCATAGAGGCTTTTTATTCTCTATTTTGGTTAGGCCAGGGTGTGACTAGGGTGGGCATTCTATGTCTTGGCCTGGTATGGTTCTCAATCAGGGACAGCTGTCTATCATTGTCTCTGATAGAGAACCATACTTAGGTACCCTTTTCCCCCACCTGTTTTGTGGGAAGTTAACGTTGTAGTTGTTCAGGACACATAGCCCAAAGCTTCACGGTTGTTTTTTTTGTTCTTTGTTTTGTCGGCGTCATTTTTAAATAAAGTTCAAATGTACGCTTACCATGCTGCACCTTGGTCCAGTCCTTCAGCCAGCCGTGACATCTGAATGCTTTCCGAATGGACTGTAGCTGTCTTCATGCATGGACAGGCACACGCACGCATACACACACACAGAAAATAATCATATACAGTATTTGACTTTCACCTAATGTAACTCCAGTACAACCCCAAAGCAAATTCAGAGCCAATCAGAGCTAAGTCTATATTACTGTAAAAACCAAACAAATCTTCCCTTTAGCTTCTTGAGGCTCAATCAATCAGTAATACTCTTCATGGAAATCTTCAAGGAAAGGAAAGATGTAGTTAATTCCTAATCACCCTCTTTTCATTCTAAGGGATATTCAACCCTGTCGTTCCCCTCTTTAGTGTTCATCAGGCAGGATTATGGTCAGAGCACAGTTTGTTTACTCAGTCAAACAGCATCAAGTGATCTGGAACAGAGAGGTGACGCTCCACAATTTAACTTAATCTCACCATTTACAACATAACAGCACTGCCAGGGTGTGGGCTGTGTGTGGGGAAGAGTGTGTGTGTGTCTCTGTTTATGTATGTGTGTGTGGGAAAAAACAACCTGCCAGATCGTATTAACATAACCACACAACCCTCCACCTACCACCCCTGCTTGTGACCCGACCCGATATCAGCCCTGCTGCACCCGTATCTGAGGAAAACCAGGCTTGATGGACACTCTCTGTGTCTCCTAAACACACCTCATCCCCAGTCACCCTCCAAAATGCCCCCAAAACTCCCTCTCACACCACTGTAGGCCTAGGTTACACCACTGTGGAACATCTAAGGCACACAGACAGACAAACATTCAGTACAACACACACAATTTGCACAACTGCCATGAGCTGACCTGACTATGGTTTTTAAGTGACACGAACAGTGATATGCTGTGATACACAATGATACAATCACCAAACCTTGCGCATGTGTGTGTATATGTGTGTGCATGCATATGTGTTCACACAGACTGTATGTAGGTGAAATAAGTGCTCTATTTAAGTGTGCGCTGAGTGATTTGCCAGGGTGTACTGCTTTCTTCTCCCATGTGGGGTCACACACCAACTTCACACACCCTACCTCACATACTGTAGACCACATAGTGACCTGAGTAGGCATCCTGTTAACGATGTTGTTCTACTGTAGCCTCTCTCTCTCTCTGTCACTCCACAGCCACACCTGGAGAGAATACAGAATGTTGCTCCTATTCCTGCATGGGCCCTGTTGCTTTCTCTTTCTTTGTGTCACCAGTAACATGATCTACTTAGTAGGGGAGTGTTATTGTTGACATGAACAAATGACACAATCAGTCTTTAGATGGAGTGTGTGGTGATTACAAGTCTGTGTATGTAAGAGTAAGTGTCTGATAAGTCACGGGTGCTGTTGGTTAGAGCTTACATTAATGCACACACTAACAGCCACTCTATCTAGATGACACTGTATGCGTTCCTAACAGTAAATTAGTCAATGCATTGTTTGTTCGCACCATGGTGACACTGTCAGAGCAGGTGAGGTGCAGGTGACCAGTCAGACCAGATGACAGGGATGGAGGGGATTGGTGACAATGTCACAGCGGGCCGCACTTTGCCGTCTCTCTCCTTGTCGACCAGACACGTGGCCGTTGCTCAGATCTGTCTACTGGACCATTCATTTTTAGACTGCTCCTGCTATTCTTACACAGTGACCTCTGACCTCTGTACTCATTATAGTGTTGTTATCCCAGACCTGAGGGATGGAAAGAATATGTGGGTCATGTGAGTCTTATAATGTGTGTCAAGGTTGACTGACAGTTTCCCCCTCCAACCCCATACCTTCACCTCTCTCATATTGCCGCTAAACACTGGAGACAGCACATCCTGTTTATGTGTGTGTGTGTGTTTTCCTTTCAGCCTCTCAATGACCATTCTAGACTTTTTCCATATAGAAAATGATGATGATGTGTCCGGTAACACTTTGTTTCTTGAAAGTCCAACATCTTGAACACTTGACTGCTGACATGCAAGACATTTTGGCACTGTTGTTTCAACAGTGGATTTATGAAGATACCAAAACCAAAATACCAAAATCTAGTTTTTGAGTGGATTTCCCCTTTAAGTTGTTATGAAAATGACCATGATATTGATATCCAACAGCTATAGGTTGTACCAATATATTACAATTAGCGTGCTTCTTAGGAATGTCTCTTTCATCAGTCATTGATGAAAAATGTATATCGTACATTGCTGGGTCATTGCTATAGAAATTCAGATCTTATTAAAATGCTCCATTACTTTTCTGACCTACATGAGTTTTCCCAACATAACTGACTGGACTTTTAGTCAAATCAAAACAAGCAGGAATGTAAATTGGCCCCTGTCGGTACCTCCATGAGAACAAGGCAACCAAGGTTGAGGGAAAGCAGGAGGTAATTTGGGCTCAAATGCTATATTTATCTCCATCGAGCTTGAAGCTTCAGTTTCACCATCTAGAGTAGGAGAGGGATAACAAACGCAGGAAGAGGTGTATCTACATCAGATATGCGGAGAAACATGCACTGTGTGTGTGTTTGCGTGTATGTGTGTGTGGACAGACATGGCTCCTTTTGTTATTGAAGACAGAAAAGGGTGTGTATTGTGTGTGTGTGTGTGTTTGCTATACGTCCATGCAAACAGAGGAGAGGAGGGCATCGCTCATCAACGTGTCCAATAAACATACACTGCATCACGCAACACACAATACCCAGTCACTGACACAGGGGTCGACTGAAGGTTCATGAATTGGGGCTATTCCAGAAATTTCACCACCTTAAGTAATTGACCACACGGGTTAATGATGGATTAGATTGATACATGTCTCATAGGATACTATTAACAGAAATAGCTTGTTGTTGCTAGTCTTATTATGTGTTTTGTGTTGCATTGACATGCTGTTTCTTGTACATGTGGTGATGTTTTACTAACTTCAACTTGGGTCTTCTAAAGTGGCTCAGTCGCATTTCAGGAAATACGAACAGTAATGAACACGTTTTATTACACGCTGTACACGTTTGTGAGAATGTGTGTACGGGCGTGTGTGTGAGGGGAACGGGAGGCTTGTAACTGTGTGTCCACACACTCGTATCCGCTGATAACATTGTGTTGGGCTGCTGGCTGTCTGTCTGCCTGGCTGAAGGCACCAGCAGGGATGAAATACTACCCTGGATGACGTGTGTTCCTCAGATAGGACAGGGAAAGGGTGTTACCCATCACTTACTACTACAGTATGTACCTTTTGCACAAGCCCGACAAGCCCCCCTAGATCCCCCTTCTCACCCCTACATCCCCCTTCCCCCTCCCTTATACCCTGCTCCCTCCTACAACCCTCTGTTCCCCCTTACATCCCCCTGCCTTACATCCCTCTGCTCCACCCTATGTCCACCTGCTCCCCCTAAAGCCACCAAACTAAAGCAGAAAGTACCAGTGACTCGCTCAATACGGAAGTGGTCAGATGACACGGATGCTACGCTACAGGACTGTTTTGCTGGCACAGACTGGAATATGTTCCGGGATTCATCCAATGGCATTGAGGAGTATACCACCTCAATCATCGGATTCATCAATAAGTGCATCGACAGCGTCATCCCCACAGTGACCGTATGTACATATCCCAACCAGTAGCCATGGATTACAGGCAACATCCGCATCGAGCTAAAGGCTAGAGCTTCCGCTTCCAAGGAGCGGGACACTAGTCCAGATGCTTTTAAGAAATCCCGCTAAAAGGCAAAGCATCAATACAGGATTAAGATTGAATCCTACTACAGCAGCTCTGACGCTCGTCGGATGTGGCAGGGTTTGAAAATTATTACAGACTACAAAGGGAAACCCAGCAGTGAGCTGCCCAGTGACGCGAGCCTACTAGACAAGCAAAATGCCTTTTAAACTTGCTTCGAGGCAAGGAACACTAAAGCATGCATGAGAGCACCAGCTGTTCCGGACGACTGTGTGATAATGCTCTCGGTAGCCGATGTGAGCAAGACCTTTAAACAGGTTTAACATTCACAAAGCCGTGGGGCTAGACGGATTACCAGGACGTATATTCAAATCATGCATGGGGCAACTGGCAAGTGTCTTCACTGACATTTTCAACCTCTCCCTGACCGAATCTGTAATACCTGCATGTTTCAAGCAGACCACCATAGCCCCTGTGCCCAAGGAAGCGAAGGTAACCTTCCTAAATGATTATCGCCCTGTAGCACTCACGTCAGTAGCCATGAAGTGCTTTGAATGGCTGGCCATTCACATCAACAGCATCATCCCGGATACTCTAGACCCACTCCAATTCTCATACCGCCCCAACAGATCCACAAATAAGGCAATCTCAATCTCACGCCACACCGCCCTTTCTCACCTGGACAAAAGGAACACCTATGTGAGAATGCTGTTCATTGACTACAGCTCAGTGTTCAACACAATAATGCCCATAAAGCTCATCACTAAGCTGAGGACCCTGGGATTAAACACCTCCCTCTGCAATTGGATCCTGGACTTCCTGACGGGCCACCCCCAGGTGGTAAGGGTAGGCAACAACACATCTGCCACGCTGATCCTCAACACTGGGGCTCCTCAGCGGTGCGTGCTTAGTCTCCTCCTGTACTCCCTGTTCACCCACGACTGCGGGGCCAAACACGACTCCAAAACCATTAAGTTTGCTGACAACACAACAGTGGTAGGCCTGATTACTGACAATGATTAGACAGCCTATAGGGAGGTCAGAGAACTGGCAGTGTGGTGCCAGAACAACAACCTCTCCCTCAATGTGAGCAAGACAAAGGAGCTGACCGTGGACTACAGGAAAAGGCGGACCCCATTAACATCGACGGGGCTATAGTGGAGGGGTCAAGAGTTTCAAGTTCCTTGGTGTCCACATCACCAACAAACTATCATGGTCAAAACACACCTCTGGAAGAGGGAACGACAACACCTTTTCCCCCTGAGGACACTGAAAAGATTTGGCATGAGTACCCAGATTCTAAAAAACATCTACAGCTGCACCATCGAGAGCATCCTGACTGGTCGCATTACCACATGGTATGGCAACTGCTCGGCATCTGACCGTAAGGCACTACAGAGTATAGTGCGTATGGGCCAGTACATCACTGGTGCCAAGCTTCCTGCCATCCAGAATTTACATACTAGGCGGTGTCAGAGGAAAGCTCAAAAAAATGTCAGACTCCAGTCACCCAAGTCATAGACTGTTCTCTCTGCTACCTGCACGACAAGCGGTACCAGATTGCCAAGTCTACGACCAAAAGGCTCCTTAACAGCTTCTAACCCAAGCCA
Organism: Oncorhynchus tshawytscha; assembly: GCF_018296145.1. NCBI lineage: Eukaryota > Metazoa > Chordata > Actinopteri > Salmoniformes > Salmonidae > Oncorhynchus > Oncorhynchus tshawytscha. Next base: position 62,729,057 of record NC_056431.1, read on the forward strand.
TAAGACTGCTGAGCAATTCATCAAATGGACATCTGGACTATTTACATTGACCCCCCCATTTGTTTTTACACTGCTGCTACTTACTGTTTATTATCATTTTAGTTTATTTGGTAAATATTTTCTTAACTAACTTAACCTAACTCTTCCTTGAACTGCATTGTTGGATAAGGGCTTGTAATTAAGCATTTCACGTTAATGTCTACACCTGTTGTAATCGACGCATGTGACAAATAAATTATTAGATTTTACCCCTACATCTCCCTTCTCCCCTCCCCTTACATATATTACATCCCTCTGCTACCCCCTACTCCTTTTACATCTCCTTTCTCCCGCTACATCCCTCTGCTCCTTCCAAATTCCCTTCTCCCCCTGCATCACCTTTCTCCCCCTACATACCCCTTCTCCCCTACATCTCCCTTCTCCACCCTTCTCCCCTATATACCTTGGTCCCCCTTCATCCCCCTGCATCCCCATTCACCCCATACATCCCCCTTCTCCCCCTACATCCCTCTTCTCCCCCTACATCTACCTATTACCCCAAATCACCCTACATCCCCTTATCCCCCTATATCCCTCTGCTCCCCCTACATCCCCTTTCTGCCCCCTACATCCACCTACGTCCCTCTGCTCCCCCTACATTCCTCTATTCTCCACGACATCGCTCTGCTCCCCCTACATCCCCCTTCTCCCCCTACATGCCTCTGCTCCCCCTACGTCCACCTACTCCCCTCTACAGCTCCCTTTTCCCTATATATCTCCCTTCTCCCTCCCCCTACAAACTCTGCTCCCCCTACATCCCTCTGCTCCCCCTTCTCCCCTACATCCCTCTTCTTCTCCTACATCCCCCTGCATCCCCTTTCTCCCCCTACATTCCTCTGTTCCCCCACATCCCTCTGCTCCCCTTACATCCCCTTACATCTCCATACTCCCCTACATCCCTCTGTCTCCCCTACATCCCCCTGCATCCGACTGCTCCCCCTACATCCACCTTCACCCCCTACATCCACCTTCACCCCCTACATCCCTCTTCTCCCCCTCTGCATTTCTCAGAAACCTTTACTCACTCGTATCCCACACCCTCTCACTTCTCAACCCATGTTCTGTACCTGTGCCACAAATACTGTATTCATCCTGTGTTGGGTTAACAAATAATATATGTCCAAATCTAAAAAGATTGCTTGATAATCTGTGATCGCCCCAAGACCTAATTTTAACCATACACTTATGCATTTCTCCCTGCTCCCCAACTCCTCAAATGCATTAGCAATGGATCTCTGTGTCTTATTTTCCCTACCCTCTATTCTCTTTCCCTCCTTATCATCTTATCACACACTGAACCTGCTCACCTCTCTTCCACCCCGTCCTACTCGCCCTCTTGCTCTCTATTGTGTGTCGATCCTCCTCTCTGTTCCAATGGGCCCGGCGGTACGCAGAGAGGAAGCTGTCCTTCCACCTCCTGTCAGAATGTTGGGAACACTCAATCCCTCTCTTTCTCTCGTTCACTCTCTCTTCCTCTACTCATTCTCTTCATATTTCTCCCTCCTTAGGCCCATGTTTTCTGTGAGTATTAGCTGGAATTCTTTTTAATGGCATAATTAAATTTTCAGTCTTCCTGAAGCAGGGTTTGGTCTTGTGAACCTGCAATGAGGGCTGACGACAGGACTATGACTCACTCATCCCTCCTGGCTCCATGACCAGGACTGAGCCCTCACTGAGTGTGTGAACATTTGAGGAATGTAGCCTAGATTATGCATGGACACAAAGTCCAGTGTTTTCCCTGCCTTGCCTGCTTGTGTCCCCTGCTCAGGTAAGTTCTCCTCTACATAGCTACCTCTAAATGCACGTGTGTACATGGCAGGAAGCAGGCCCTGGTCTAAAGTAAGCTTTTGCCCAGCAGCCTGGAGTATGTCCCATGGGAACCAATAAACCACTAGAGATCCTAAACATACTTGTCTGGAGTGGAAGTAACATAGTTAACACACACTAAGGACAATAGAGGCCTTCTCGACACTCTGAGCGTTAGATACAGGAACTCTGTCCCCTCACAAACACCCAGTGTGGTTTGTGTTAGCATTGTGTTCGCATTGTGTTAGCATTGTGTTCGCATTGTGTTAGCATTGTGTTAGCATTGTGTTAGCATTGTGTTCGCATTGTGTTAGCATTGTGTTAGCATTGTGTTAGCATTGTGTTAGCATTGTGTTAGCGCATTGTGGCAGGACATGGGAAGGAAAGCCTCGAGCACAAACACAAGTGAGCCCAAACAACCCAACCCTCTCACCATCTAACACTCTCTGACAATTTTTACAATCTAACAAGCAATCTAGCAGTATTTAACTCTCTAACAAACCATGTAACAATGGTCAGCACAAATATTTATCAATGGCTAAACGATAAGGATTAGCTTGTGAGATGAATTTCCTTGTTTTGGTTGGCTCTAATACAACACTTAAAATGAAGGATGCTTGGTTTGTATGTGTGTGATGGCCTTGGCTTATGCCCTGTCTGATTTATGTCAGCAGGTCCAGTGAGGATATCAACCAGGCCTGCTCCAGCAGAAGGAGGGACAGAGTGCTCGTCCAAACCCAACAAACCTGACCTCCCAAGTCCAACTGGGCAACAACAGATCTACACTCTTAAACACAAAGGTATGGTCCGTGACCAGCTGAAGAGCTACAAGACCTTTCATAACCCAAGCTGTGTGTGTGTGTGTGGGTTTGTGTGTGTACCCCTCCTGCTTACCTGGCACAGGAGCTTGGTCCAAATGGGGTTTCAGTTCAAACAGTGAGATTGAAAAGTCTTATCACCAGTTTGACGTGGCCGACATTGATGCCAGTTCTCTCTATGTACAAACAGTTGGCTCTGTTTGCTTTGGTGAGTATGAAGTTTCGGAAATGCCTTTGTGTGGTCTGTTCAATCTTAAAAACAATCTTTGGAAAGTAATGATCATTGGGTTCTTAGAGGAAACACGAAATTGCTCAGGGGTAGAGAGAGGTGATTTGTTTTCACAGAGGTGTGAGACAGGTTAGATCTGCCATGACCATATAAAACTCTCTGCCCGTAGCATGATTTAGCAAAAGTTTTAGAACACCTACTCATTCAAGGGCTTTTCTTTATGTTTACTATTTTATACATTGTAGAATAATAGTGAAGACATCAAAACTATGAAATAACACATATGGAATCATGTAGTAACCAAAAAAGTGTTAAACAAATTTAAATATATTTTATATTTGAGATTCTTCAAATAGCCACCCTTTGCCTTGAAGACAGCTTTGCACACTCTTGGCATTCTCTCAACCAGCTTCATGAGGTAGTCACCTGGAATACATTTCAATTAATAGATGTGCCTTCTTAAAAGTTAATTTGTGGAATTTCTTTCCTTCTTAATGCGTTTGAGCCAATCAGTTGTGTTGTGACAAGGTAGGGGTGGTATACAGAAGATGGCCCTATTTGGTAAAAGACCAAGTCCATATTATGGCAAGAACAGCTCAAATAAGCAAAGAGAAGCAACAGTCCATCATTACTTTAAGACATGAAGGTCAGTCAATATGGAACATTTCAAGAACTTTGAAAGTTTCTTCAAGTTGCAAAAATCATCAAGCGCAATGATGAAACTGCCTCTCATGCGGACCGCCACAGGACTGGAAGACCTTTAGTTACCTCTGCTGCAGATGATAAGTTACCAGCCGCAGAAATTGCAGCGACAAATAAATGCTTCACAGAGTTCAAGTAACAGACACATCTCAACATCAACTGTTCAGAGGAGACTGTGTGAATCAGGCCTTCATGGTCGAATTGCTGCAAAGAAACCACTACTAAAGGACACCAATAAGAAGAAGAGACTTGCTTGGGCCAAAAAACATGAGCAATGGACATTAGAATGGTGGAAACTTGTCCTTTGGTCTGGAGTTCAAACTGGAGAATTTTTGTTCCAACCGCCGTGTCTTTGTGAGACGTGGTGTGGGTGAAAGGGTGATCTCCGCATGTGTATTTCTCACTGTAAAGCATGGAGAAGGAGGTGTTATGGTGTGGGGTGTTTTGCTGGTGACACTGTCTGTGATGTATTTAGAATTCAAGGCACACTTAATCAGCATTTCTACCACAGCATTCTGCAGCGATACGCCATCCCATCTGGTTTGGGCTTAGTGGGACTATCATTTGTTTTCAACAGAACAATAACCCAACACACCTCCAGGCTGTGTAAGGGCTATTTTACCAAGGAGGGTGATGTCGTGCTTCATCAGATGACCTGGCCTCCACAATCCCCCAAACTCAACCAAATTGAAATAGTTTGGGATGAGTCGGACCGCAGAGTGAAGGAAAAGCACAAGTGCTCAGCATATGTGGGAACTGTTGGAAAAGCACTCCAGGTGAAGCTGGTTGAGAGAATGCCAAGCGTGTTCAAAGCTATGATCAAGGCAACGGGTGGCTATTTGAAGAACCTCAAATCTCAAATATATTTGTGTAACACTTCTTTGGCTACTACATGATTCTGTGTGTTATTACATAGATTTGATGTCTTCACTATTATTCTACAATGTAGAAAATAGAAAAATAAAGAAAAACCCTTGAATGAGTAGGTGTTCTAAATATTTTGACTGCTAGTGTACATAGGTTCTTCGTAAGTTAAAATCAGATGTCACATTATATAAAATCAGATGTCACATTACCCTTTAGTGCATAATTTCAGTGTATAGTAATCTTACTGCTTTATTGGTCATGATTGTGTGCTATGCAGTAGTGTGTATTCATGGATGCCAATGGAAGCCAGGCTTCTCTCAAAAATTGACCAAGAAGAAATGTAATCTAATAATTTTGCTTCAGTTCGCAAGAGGTGGAATGAATCTCACCAGATAAAGCATCCGAACGAGCATATCAGCGCCCCTCTGTCTTTGTACGTGTAGGCCGTCTATCTGATACTGTCTGATCCAAAAGAGTATCACATTGTTTTGACACAGACACACTGATACAGGCTGAAACAGACATACTGACAGATACATCCTACCCCTGTCACCTCATTGCCAAAACTACTGTATTTTTTACATTTTAATTTCACCTTTATTTAACCAGGTAAGCTAGTTGAGAACAAGTTCTCATTTACAACTGCGACCTGGCCAAGATAAAGCAAAGCAGTGCGACACAAACAAACACTCACAAAGAAGGTGAGGACCAAAGCGCAGCGTCGTAAGTGTCCATCTTATTTAATGAAAAAACTGAATAACAAACAATAAAGAAACAACCGAAACAGTTATGTCTGGTGCAGACACACAAAGACTGAAAATGACCACCCCCAAAACACAATCGAAAACAGGCTACCTAAATATGGTTCTCAATCAGGGACAATGATTGACAGCTGCCTCTCTTTGAGAACCATACCAGGCCAAACACAGAAATAGAAAATCATAGAAAAACTAACATAGACAACCCACCCAACTCATGCCCTGACCATACTGAAACAAAAGACAAAACAAAGGAACTAAGGTCAGACAGAACGTGACAAACACAGAGTTACACATGGAATATACAAACATACAGTCAATAATACAAAAGAAAAAGTCTATATACAGTGTGTGCAAATGAGGTAGGATAAGGGAGGTGAGGCAATAAATAGGCCACAGTGGCGAAATAATTACAATGTAGCAATTAAACACTGGAGTGATAGACATGCAGAAGATGAGTGTGCAAGTAGAGATACTGGGTTGCAAAGGAGCAAAATAAATCAAATAAATAACCGTATGGGGATGAGGTAGTTGGATGGGCTATTTACAGATGGGCTATGTACAGATGCAGTGATCTGTGAGCTGCTCTGACAGCTGGTGATTAAAGCTAGTGAGGGAAATATAAGTCTCCAGCTTTGGTGATTTTTGCAGTTCATTTCAGTCATTGGAATCTGTTTTGTTACTAAAGCACATTATACCACCCACCACTGCGACCTGTATGCTCTAGTCGGCTGGCCCTCGCTACATATTCGTCGCCAGAGACACTGGCTCCAGGTCATCTACAAGTCCATGCTAGGTAAAGCTCCGCCTTATCTCAGTTCACTGGTCACGATGGCAACACCCACCCGTAGCACGCGCTTCAGCAGGTGTATCTCACTGATCATCCCTAAAGCCAACACCTCATTTGGCCGCCTTTCTTTCCAGTTCTCTGCTGCCTGTGACTGGAACGAATTGCAAAAATCACTGAAGTTGGAGACTTATCTCCCTCACCAACTTCAAACATCTGCTATTTGAGCAGCTAACCGATCGCTGCAGCTGTACATAGTCCATCGGTAAATAGCCCACCCAATTGACCTACCTCATTCCTATACTGTTTATATTTATTTACTTTTCTGCTCTTTTGCACACCAGTATCTCTACCTGCACATGACCATCTGATCTCCAGTGTTAATCTGCAACATTGTAATTATTCGCCTACCTCCTCATGCATTTTGCACACAATGTATATAGACTCTTTTTTTCTTTCTACTGTGTTATTGACTTGTTCATGTGTAACTCTGTGTTGTTGTTGTCTGTTCACACTGCTATGCTTTATCTTGGCCAGGTCGCAGTTGTAAATGAGAACTTGTTCTCAACTAGCCTACCTGGTTAAATAAAGGTGAAATAAAAAAATAAATAAAATAAAATTGGCAGCAGAGAACTGGAAGGGAAGGCACAGCCGCGAGCTGTGAAATATACATGCTAGAACGCGTGCTTTGGGTGGGTGCTGCTATGGTGACCAGTGAGCTAAGATAAGGTGCTGCTTTACCTAGCAAAGACTGCCCATAGCATTGAAGTCAAGGGAAGCCAGCGAGCATTTGGCATCCCTTGATTTAAAAAATATGTATAATAGCAAATCAGCACTGAGCTAAACTGAGTGAACTCAACTGTGAATGGTCCTGGAGCAATTTTTTTTTTTTTAAGTGTCAAGGGAAGCAAGTTTGAATTTGGCGTCACTGCTATCAAATCGCACCAAGAGCATACTGTCATTGACAGAAACAAGTTGAATTGTTGCATCTCGTTGTGTTGTTGTCCTCCGGCAGCTAGCTAGCTAGCTAAAATTGTCCCTTTCCTAAATTAGCCATGGATGGAGCCTAGGACAACAAAAATAAAAGTGTTAGAACGTTTCGTCAACAGGAAGGAGGACGATGGATTTGGCGTTCCTCTACAAGTAGGGTGAGTCAACATGTTTTTTCTACTAGCGCGAACATGCACACATGCATGCACAAACAGAAATCAGAACCATGGACAGCCACATAATTTTTAGCTTATGTTGATTGGACTGAATAGTTTTTGGTATCTTTTAGTTGGTACTGATTTAGACTAAGCATAGGTGATTTGATGATGCTAAAATTCTGAAGTTGAAATGGTGCTGGAATAGTGGAGGCAGCTCCTGATTTCTTTGTGACATGCGGTTACTCCGTAGTTCTAAATCAATAGTTGTTGAGTGGTCCGAAAATGATGGAAACATTAACTTCCCTGACCATTCTGTAGGTCCTTGTCCTTTGTAGCATCAGCTGGATTTTTTTGTGTCAATTGCCCTGCCTATTTGTGTCAAAAAGAATTCTACTTGGTTTCTTACTTTTTATGTTCAAACCAAATCAAAGTTTACTTGTCACGTGCGCTGAATACAACAGGTGTAGACCTTACAGTGAAATGCTTACTTTACAGGATCTAACCAATAGTGCAAAAAAAAGGTATTAGGTGAACAATAGGTAGGTAAAGAAATAAAACAACAGTAAAAAGACAGGCTATATACAGTAGCGGGGCTATAAAAGTAGCGAGGCTACATACAGACACCGGTTAGTCAGGCTGCTTGAGGTAGTATGTACATGTAGATATGGTTAAAGTGACTGTGCATATATGAGAGTAGCAGTAGCGTAAAAGAGCGGTTGGCGGGTGGTGCGGGACACACAATGCAGATAGCCCGGTTAGCCACTGTGTGGGAGCACTGGTTGGTCGGCCCAATTGAGGTAGTATGTACATGAATGCATAGTTAAAGTGACTATGCATATATGACAAACAAAGAGTAGCAGCAGCATAAAAAGAGGGGTTGGGGGGGAGGCACACAATGCAAATTGTCCGTGTAGCCATTTGATTACCTCTTCAGGAGTCTTATGGCTTTGGGGTAAAAACTGTTGAGAAGCCTTTTTGTCCTAGACCTGGCACTCCGGTACCACTTGCTATGCGGTAGTAGAGAGAACAGTCTATAACTCGGGTGGCTGGGGTCTTTGACTATTTTTAGAGCCTTCCTCTGACACCGCCTGGTGTAGAGGTCCTGGATGGCAGACAGTTTAGCCCCAGTGATGTACTGGGCCATACGCACCACCCTCTGTAATGCCTTGCGGTCAGAGGCCGAGCAGTTGCCATACCAGGCAGTGATGCAACCAGTTAGGATGCTCTCGATTTTTGCAGCTGTAGAACCTTTTGAGGATCTCAGGATGCATGCCAAATCTTTTTAGTTTCCTGAGGGGGAATAGGCTTTGTCGTGCCCTCTTCACGACTGTCTTGGTGTGTTTCGACCATTCTAGTTTGTTGTTGATGTGGACACCAAGGAACTTGAAGCTCTCAACCTGCTCCACTACAGCCCTGTCGATGAGAATGGGGACGTGCTCGGTCCTCCTTTTCCTGTAGTCCACAATAATCTCCTTAGTCATCTCCTTAGTTGAGGGATAGGTTGAAATTCTGGCACCACCTGGCCAGGTCTCTGACTTCCTCCCTATAGGCTGTCTCGTTGTTGTCGGTGATCAGGCCTACTACCACTGTTGTGTCATCTGCAAACTTAATGATGGTGTTGGAGTCGTGCCTGGCCATGCAGTCGTGGGTGAACTGGGAGTACAGGAGGGGACTGAGCACGCACCCCTGGGGAGCTCCAGTGTTGAGGATCAGCGTGGCAGATGTGTTGCTACCTACCCTCACCACCTGGGGGCGGCCCGTCAGGAAGTCCAGGATCCAGTTGCAGAGGGAGGTGTTTAGTTCCTGGATCCGTAGCTTAGTGATGAGCTTTGAGGGTACTATGGTGTTGAACGCTGAGCTGTAGTCAATAAATAGCATTCTCATGCAAGTGTTCCTTTTGTCCAGGTGGGTATAGGGTTTCTGGGATGATGGTGTTGATGTGAGCCATTACCAACCTTTCAAAGCACTTTGTGGCTACAGACATGAGTGCTACGGGTCTGTAGTCATTTAGGCAGTTTGCCTTTGTGTTTTTCGGCACAGGAACTATGGTGGTCTGCTTGAAACATGTTGGTATTACAGACTTAATCAGGGACATGTTGAAAATGTCAGTGAAGACACCTGCCCGTTGGTCAGCACATGCCCGGAGCACACGTCCTGGTAATCCATCTGGCCCCGCAGCTTTGTGTATGTTGACCTGTTTAAAGGTCTTACTCATGTCGGCTACGGAGAGCGTGATCACACAGTCGCCTGGAATAGCTAATGCTCTCATGCATGCCTCAGTGTTGCTTGCCTCGAAGCGAGCATTGAAGTGATTTAGCTCATCTGGTAGGCTCGTGTCACTGGACAGCTCGCGGCTGTGCTTCCATTTGTAGTCTGTAATAGTTTGCAAGCCCTGCCACATTAGACGAGCGTCGGAGCCGGTGTAGTATGATTCAATCTTAGCCCTGTATTGACGCTTTGCCTGTTTGATGGTTCTTCGCAGGGCATAGCAGGAGTTCTTGAAAGCTTCCGGGTTAGAGTCCCACACCTTGAAAGCGGCAGCTCTACCCTTTATCTCAATGCGAATGTTGCCTGTAATCCATGGCTTCTGGTTGGTGTATTCCTCAATGTCATCGGAAGAATCCCGGAACATGTTCGAGTCTGTGATAGCAAAGCACTCCTGTAGTTTAGCATCTGCTTCATCTGACCACTTTTTTATAGAGTCACTGGTGCTTCCTGCTTTAATTTTTGCTTGTAAGCAGGAATCAGGAGGATAGAGTTGTGGTCGGATTTACAAAATGGAGGACGAGGGAGAGCTTTGTAAAATGAAAAGCACTTTATTATTATTACTAGTTTTCATGCACATTTTTTCATCTGAGAAGTATTGCACCAAACATCTTAGCTACAGTGGGGAGAGCAAGTATTTGAAACACTGCCGATTTTTCAGGTTTTCCTACTTACAAAGCATGTAGAGGTCTATAATTTTTTATCATAGGTCCACTTCAACTGTGAGAGACGGAATCTAAAACAACATTTTCAATTTTTTAAAGTAATTAATTTGCATTTTATTGCATGACATAAGTATTTGATACATCAGAAAAGCAGAACTTAATATTTGGTACAGAAACCTTTGTTTGCAATTACAGAGATCATATGTTTCCTGTAGTTCTTGACCAGGTTTGCACACACTGCAGCAGGGATTTTGGACCGCTCCTCCATACAGACCTTCTCCAGATCCTTCAGGTTTCGGGGCTGTCCCTGGGCAATATGGACATTCAGCTCCCTCCAAAGATTTTCTATTGGGTTCAGGTCTGGAGACTGGCTTGGCCCCTCCAGGACCTTGAGATGCTTCTTACGGAGCCACTCCTTAGTTGCCCTGGCTGTGTGTTTCAGGTCGTTGTCATGCTGGAAGACTCAGCCACGACCCATCTTCAATGCTCTTACTGAGGGAAGGAGGTTGTTGGCCAAGATCTTGCGATACATGGCCCCATCCATCCTCCCCTCAATACGGTGCATTCGTCCTGTCCCCTTTGCAGAAAAGCATCCCCAAAGAATGATGTTTCCACCTCCATGCTTCACGGTTGGGATGGTGTTCTTGGGGTTGTACTCATCCTTCTTCTTCCTCCAAACACGGCGAGTGGAGTTTAGACCAAAAAGCTCTATTTTTGTCTCATCATCCAGATGGTCTTTGGCAAACTTCAGACGGGCCTGGACATGCACTGGCTTGAGCAGGGGGACCTTGCATGTGCTGCAGGATTTTAATCCATGACTGTGTAGTGTGTTACTAATGGTTTTCTTTGAGACTGTGGTCCCAGCTCTCTTCAGGTCATTGACCAGGTCCTGCCGTGTAGTTCTGGACTGATGCCTTACCTTCCTCATGATCGTTGATGTCCCACGTGGTGAGATCTTACATGGAGCCCCAGACCGAGGGTAATTGACTGTCATCTTGAACCATTTTCTAATAATTGTGCCAACGGTTGTTGCCTTCTCACCAAGCTGCTTGCCTATTGTCCTGTAGCCCATCCAAGCCATTGTGGTGAGTTTGGAGTCTGTTTGATTGAGTGTGTGGACAGGTGTCTTTTATACAGGTAACGAGTTCAAACAGGTGCAGTTAATACAGGTAATGAGTGGAGAACAGGAGGGCTTCTTAAAGAAAAACTAACAGGTCTGTGAGAGCCGGAATTCTTACTGGTTGGTAGGTGATCAAATACTTATGTCATGCAATAAAATGCAAATTAATTACTTAAAAATCATACAATGTGATTTTCTGGATTTTTGTTTTAGATTCCGTCTCTCACAGTTGAAGTGTACCTATGATAAAAATGACAGACCTCTACATGCTTTGTAAGTAGGAAAACCTGCAAAATCGGCAGTGTATCAAATACTTTTTCTCCCCACTGTAGATGTAAAATTGCACGACTAAGACCTCCTTGGAAAAAACGTCAACATATTTCTTTATTTATCTTCGATTAATTCTGGCTATATTGAATGTACTGGTTATGTTTTTGCTACCGTGGCTCAAGGGGGACAAATAACAGTAATATTGACGTTTTTTGTACACTTTTAGGGAGTGTACAAGCACGGGCGTTCGCTTCGCCTTCGCCTGAACCTACAGTGCATTCGGTAAGTATTCAGAACCCTTGACATTTTCAAAATTTTGTTACATTACAGCCTTATGCTAAAATTGATTAAATTATTTTTTCCCTTCATCAATCTACACAGAATACCCCATAATGGCAAAAAACAGAAATACCTTATTTACATAAAAATTCAGACCCTTTGCTATGGGACTCGAAATTGAGCTCAGGTGCATCCCGTTTCCATACAACTTGATTGGAGTCCACCTGCGGTAAATTCATTTGATTGGACATGATTTGAAAAGGCACACACTTGTCTATATAAGGTCTCACCGTTGACAGTGCTTGTCAGAGCAAAAACAAAGCCATCAAGTTAAATAAATTGTCCACATAGCTCTGAGACAGGATTGTGTCTAGGCACAGATCTGGGGAAGGGTACAAAAATATGTCTGCAGCATTGAAGGTCCCAAGAACACAGTGGCCTCCATCGTTCTTAAATGGAAGAAGTTTGGAACCACCAAGACTCTTCCTAGAGCTGACCGCCTGGCCAAACTGAGCAATCGGGAGAGAAGGGCCTTGGTCAGGGAGATGCCCCAAACAATCGGAAAGGGGATGAATCGGAAAGGGGATTCATCAGAGACAATGACTTTATCCCAGTCCTCAGAAGTCCAATCCCTGTAACTTTTGCAGAACAAGAGTCTGTCCCTGATGCTTTTCCTGGAGAGAAGTGGTTTCTTTGCTGCCCTTCTTAACACCAGGCAATCCTCCAAAAGTCTGCGCCTCACTGTGCGTGCAGATGCACTCACACCTGCCTGCTGCCATTCCTGAGCAAGCTCTGTACTGGTGGTGCCCCGATCCCACAGCTGAATCAACTTTAGGAGACGGTCCTGGCGCTTGCTGGACTTTCTTGGGCACCCTGAAGCCTTCTTCACAACAATTGAACCGCTCTCCTTGAAGCTCTTGATGATCCGATAAAGTGCAATCTTACTGGCAGCAATATCCTTGCCTGTGAAGCCCTTTTTGTGCAAAGCAATGATGATGGCATGTGTTTCCTTGCAGGTAACCATGATTGACAGAGGAAGAACAGTGATTCCAAGCACCACCCTCCTTTTCAAGCTTCCAGTCTGTTATTCGAACTCAATCAGCATGACAGAGTGATCTCCAGCCTTGTCCTCGTCAACACTCAAACCTATGCTAACGAGAGAATCACTGACATAAAGTCAGCTGGTCCCTTTGTGGCAGGGCTGAAATGCAGTGGAAATATTTTTGGGGGGGATTCAGTTCATTTGCATTGCAAAGAGGGACTTTGCAATTAATTGCGATTCATCTGATCACTCTTTATAACATTCTGGATTATATGCAAATTGCCATCATACAAACTGAGTCAGCAGACGTTTTGAAAATGTATATTTGTGTCATTCTCAAAACTTTTTGCTACGACTGTACACACTTCTTTTTTTGAATATACCTTTATTATTCCCTGCAAACCCTACCACCCCTCCCCCAATAGAGTAAATTAATCAACAATAACATTTAGGCTTCTACCTTCTGTTTATACATATTATACACATTTTACAGACACATTCTATGCCTTTAGTGAGAGGTCTAATGTTTTAATATTTAATAACTGCTCTGGCTTGCCATTCCAAATAAAGTGTCGTTTTTGTTCATATCATTTAAAAAGCTGGTCCCTTAGTGAAGGCAAATCCATAAGCAAATAGGTGAACTGTGATATGACTAAAGAGTTAATCAGGGTGATTTTTCCACAAATAGACATATATTTTCCTTTCCACTCCCCGTGCTTACTGGGGCGAGCAGGTGACAGGTCGGGCCCCGTGCTATGGGGTGATGCGCACTGTTTCTTGGCCGAGTATTCACAGGCCGGTGTGCTCGGTGCCAGCGTCCCGCAAGATCTTATCTATTTTTGCTAACTTTCTATAAAAATGTATTGGAGTGAGATCATTTCTTTATTTTGGGATTTTTATACCGAGTATGTCTACATCCCCGTCAGACCATTTTATTAGTAAACTTCAAGGTAATACAAAAGTAGCATTTTTTTGTGATCCAATATGTAATATAGTACACTTATCATAATTTGGTTTTAATCCAGAGAGGTTAGCAAAAGTGTCTAGATCCTCTATGAGGCTGTGGAGGGATTCAGATTCTAACAGTATCTAGATCCTCTATGAGGCTGTGGAGAGACTAATTATGGTTTTAAAAGAAAACATGAATCATCAGCGTACAATGACACCTTTGTTTTTAAGCCACGGATTTCTAATCCCTTAATATTATTGTTGGATCTAATTTTAACAGCTAACATTTTGATGGCAATAATAAATAGATATGCCGTTAGTGGACAACCTTGTTTTACTCCTCTTGGCATTTTATAACATCTCACTAGGTCAGGGTATTTAAGCCTCCTTATATCCACTAATTCCAGAATATCCATGACATTCATGATGTCCTTAAGTGCCTGAGGGTGATTGTTTGTCGTGCGATTTCCTTTCCTGTCCATAGAGATATTTAAAACCGTATTCAAATCCCTAAACATAATAGAGTCTAGTGTTGCTTGTAGAGTTGATAAATTCTTATATATATTTTCAAAGAAGCTTGGATCATCATTATTTGGACCATATAGGTTAATAAGCCATATCTGTTTATTGTCCAATAACATATTTAAAATAGTCCATCTACCTTGATGATCTGTTTGGACAATTTGCACATTTGGATCAAAATTACTGTGAATTAATATCATCGCCCCTTTTGAATTTCTTTGCCTATGGGAGAAATATATTTTGTCCTCCCAGTCCTTTTTCCACAAAACATAATCTAAAATTGTTGAATGAGTTTCCTGTAAACAATAGATATTATATTCCTTCTCTTTTAGCCAGGTAAATACTGATCGTCTTTTCTTATTATCTGCTAAGCCATTACAATTATAACTGGCTATACTTATTTCACCACTTACCATAATGAGACACAACATCCAATTCTATTTATCAAAATATATGTTTGTAAACGTACCATTAAAAAGTAACATGATGATTGAGTGTCTATATAGCTGTACCATGATATTGCATTGCCACTAAGTTAACCTCCAATTGGTCCCCACTATTCCACCTGCTAAAACCCCTCCTCATCCCGAGTTGGGTTGTCATCCCAATGCCCGGCAGACCACCCCCGAGCCCCAGGATCCCACAGCTCCAGAGAGACTGGTACCCATCCTTCATAAATGTCACGCTCTGGCCATAGAGAGGCTTTTTATTCTCTATTTTGGTTAGGCCAGGGTGTGACTAGGGTGGGCATTCTATGTTCATTTTCTATGTTTGGGATTTCTGTGTTGTTTGGCCGGGTGTGCTTCTCAATCAGAGGCAGCTGTCTATCGTTGTCTCTGATTGAGAACCATACTTAGGTAGCCTTGTCCCACCTGTGTGCTGTGGGTAGTTAATTTCTGACGGAGCTGTTTCGGTTGTCTCTTTGTTGTTTTGCATTTTAGTGTTCAGTTTCGAATAAACATGATGAACATGTACCACGCTGTGCTTTGGTCCTCACATTCTTCCACCAACGGCCGTGACAGAATTACCCACCACAAGAATACCAAGCCAGCGTGTGCCAACCTGCAGGAGGAGTTGGACCGGGGAGGAGAGAATGGTAGAGGACAAGACCCGGTCACTGAAGCCCGAGAGGCAGCCCCCAAAAACTTTTGAGGGGGGCACACGGGGAGTGTGGCGCAGTCAGGTTGGAGACCTGAGCCCACTCCCCGTGCTTACTGGGGCGAGCAGGTGACAGGTCGGGCCCCGTGCTATGGGGTGATGCGCACTGTGTCTCGGCCGAGTATTCACACGCCGGTGTGCTCGGTGCCAGCGTCCCGCATTTGCCGGGTGGAAGCTGGCATCCAGCCAGAACGGGGGCGGGCAGCTATGCGAGAACGCCAGTGCGCCTCCACGGCTCTGTGTATCCGGTGCCTCGGCCAAGGAAGAGGTCGCCTGTATGGCTCCCCAGCCTGGTGAGTTCTGTGCCTGCTCCCAGAATCAAATCAAATCAAATGTATTTATATAGCCCTTCGTACATCAGCTGATATCTCAAAGTGCTGTACAGAAACCCAGCCTAAAACCCCAAACAGCAAGCAATGCAGGTGTGGAAGCACGGTGGCTAGGAAAAACTCCCTAGAAAGGCCAAAACCTAGGAAGAAACCTAGAGAGGAACCAGGCTATGTGGGGTGGCCAGTCCTCTTCTGGCTGTGCCGGGTGGAGATTATAACAGAACATGGCCAAGATGTTCAAATGTTCATAAATGACCAGCATGGTCCAATAATAATAAGGCAGAACAGTTGAAACTGGAGCAGCAGCACGGCTAGGTGGACTGGGGACAGCAAGGAGTCATCATGTCAGGTAGTCCTGAGGCATGGTCCTAGGGCTCAGGTCCTCCGAGAGAGAGAAAGAAAGAGAGAAAGAGAGAATTAGAGAGAGCACACTTAAATTCACACAGGACACCGAATAGGACAGGAGAAGTACTCCAGATATAACAAACTGACCCTAGCCCCCCGACACATAAACTACTGCAGCATAAATACTGGAGGCTGAGACAGGAGGGGTCAGGAGACACTGTGGCCCCATCTGAGGACACCCCCGGACAGGGCCAAACAGGAAGGATATAACCCCACCCACTTTGCCAAAGCACAGCCCCCACACCACTAGAGGGATATCTTCAACCACCAACTTACCATCCTGAGACAAGGCTGAGTATAGCCCACAAAGATCTCCGCCACGGCACAACCCAAGGGGGGGGGGCGCCAACCCAGACAGGATGATCACATCCACAGAATCAAGTCTCCCTCCTGTCTGGAGCTGCCAGAGCCGCCCTCCTGTCCGGAGCTGCCAGAGCCGCCCTCCTGTCCGGAGCTGCCAGAGCCGCCCTCCTGTCCGGAGCTGCCAGAGACGCCCGTCTGTCCAGAGCTGCCAGAGCCGCCCGTCTGTCCGGAGCTGCCAGAGCCGCCCGTCTGTCCAGAGGCGCCAGAGCCGCCCTTATTTTCTTTCGGAATGTAGTGAAGTAAAAGTAAAATTTGCCAAAAATATAAATAGTAAAATAAAGTACAGATACCCCCCAAAATACTTAAGTAGTGTTTTAAAGTATTTTTACTTAAGGATTTTACACCACTGCTTCATAACCCAAGAAGACGCGAGCCTGTAATCGTTTCCCAAAGTGATTCAACAAAGTACTGATAAAGGTTCTGAATACTTATGTAAATTTGATATTTCATTTTTAATACATTTGCCAACATTTCTAAAAACCTGTTTTTGCTTTGTCGTTATGGGGTATGTGTGTAGATCGATAAGACATATATTTTTTAAATCAATTTTATAATAAATCTGTAACGTAACAAAATGTGGAAAAAGTCAAGGGGCCTGAATACTTTCCGAATGCACTGTATGTATGCGGATGACTTAACTATCTCTGTCAATAACCTCCATGTACAGGTATTTGGTATTTAGTATTTTATTTGGATCTCCATTAGTTGTTGCAAAAGCAGCAGCTACTCTAACCTGGGGTCCACACAAAACATGAAACATAATACAGAATGACATAATACAGAACATCAGTAGACAAGAACAGCTCAAGGACAGAACGACATACATTTTTAAAAGGTACACATAGCCTACATATCAATGCATACACACAAACTATCTAGGTCAAATAGGGGAGAGGCGTTGTGAGGGGAGAGGTGTTGCTTTATCTGTTTTTGAAACCAGGTTTGCTGTTTATTTGAGCAATATGAGATGGTTCCATGCAATAAGGGCTCTATATAAAACTGTACGTTTTCTTGAATTTGTTCTGGATTTGGGGACTATGAAAAGACCCCTGGTGGCATGTCTGGTGGAATAAGTGTGTGTGTCAGAGCTGTGTGTAAGTTGACTATGCAAACCATTTGGGATTTTCAACCCATTAATGTTTCTTATAGGTGAGACTTGCGTGTGCTAACCACACAGTTATGTATGATCATATGGTGTGTGTGTGTTCAGATGTAGAAATTCCACATTTGTCTGTATGGAAAAGAGGATGCTTTGTGTAGACCTCTTATAAAGAACTGATACCTCACCTGACATGTACTGTATGAAAAGTGTAGGTTGTTACATGCACAATGTTCCATAAGGATCCTAATCAAGTATTCAAGTGTGTGAGTAGGCTATCTTAGGACAACAACAAGCTCACAGGATCAAGCCCAGGGCTTTCAGTCTTCTTTTTATACTCATCTCTATCACTCTCTTTCTTTGCTCTCCTTTTTCATCCCCCTCTCATGACACTCATCCTGTATTTGTTCTATGAGACTTGTTTCATTCCTTCCTTTTGCCTCATGTGGCAAGGAGGAGGAGGAGTAGACAGGCTGAGACTTAGCCATGGGTTCGTTATTCAAGGGAGATGAATCTCTCTTGGGATATTCAGGACTGTTGTGACTACTGGGATATGTTCTGCCCATTTATGCCATCCTCAAGGAAAACCCAATATAATCTTTCATTTCTACCAAACTGAGTAAATTAACTGTATTACTTACAGCAGTGGTCAGGCTAAAATCCGGTGTTTGTAAATCGCATTGAGAATAAAGGAAATCTTCAGTCAGTCTTATGGGCTGCAGCTATAAGCACAGCATTAATATGACATGTATTTGATTTAACTCATTGGTCTTATAAGTTCTCAATACATAGAACTGGTTGTTTAAGATTCTTAACTTTGGGTAAATGTATGTGGAGTCATTGAGAGAGATAGTTTACTTAGTTTACTTCACAACTGTCAGCAAGGTCAATGACTAATGATGGAAGATAATGTAGTGACCATAGAAACCCGAGAGGTCGTTTTCTGGTCAGGGTGGGGTGTGTATGTGTTTGTGTGCACAGGTATGTGTGTAAAAGGGGAGGGGGCATTGTTTGGCCATCATACATAAGGTCATCATAACATAATGAAAACCATTAGATGACAAATGACATGAACCCTTATGTTGTGTCTCCTTACTGTATTTACTCTGCTATTTACCATACTCACTGTATTTGCTATGTTTACCATACTCACTGTATTTACTCTATTTACTATCTTTACTGTATTTACGCTGTCTCCTCTCCTCACTGCATTTACTCTGGTTACCATACTTACTGTATTTACTCTGTTTACTCTCCTCACTGTATTTGCTATGTTTACCATACTCACTGTATTTACTCTATTTACTATCCTTACTGTATTTTCTCTCTCTCTCTCTCTCTCTCTCTCTCTCTCTCTCTCTCTCTCTCTCTCTCGGAACAGGCTAACCTGGAAGCAGGAAGTGCGTGGTGCATTGGCAGATCGCCGTACAATAGGTTTGTTAGCGTGTTAGCATTCTGATTAGCGGCCGTTTAGTGCCCTGCCGCAGGGATCTAATCTTGCCTCACGCCTCACCGCACATGCTCAATAGAGTTTGTGCCCTCTATCACGATATCATGTCTTTGTGTGAAATCCGAGCGCCATTCACGGGCCCACCTCAGGGCTCAGAATGCCAGCGGCCACCATACCAACACACAGCGCTTTAAAGGGAGTCCCCCTGTGCCCCAGTCCCCCAGCTACCCTGCCGTCTGAGTATACAGCATGACTCCCTTCCTCACCATGGGCCCATCTGCTCTGGTCACTCTCCCTGGTCTCCACCACACCTGTGTATTCTGCAGTGATCTCATTTAGGGTGTTGTTCTCTTGGGGTTGGTGGTCTGCAGTAATCTCATTTAGGGTGTTGTTCTCCTGGGGTTGGTGGTCTGCAGTGATCTCCTTTAGTGGGTTGTTCTCCTGGGGTTGCTGGTCTGCAGTGATCTCCTTTAGTGGGTTGTTCTCCTGGGGCTGCTGGTCTGCAGTGATCTCCTTTAGTGGGTTGTTCTCCTGGAGTTGGTGGTCTGCAGTGATCTCCTTTAGTGGGTTGTTCTCCTGGGGTTACTGGTCTGCAGTGATGTCCTTTAGTGGGTTGTTCTCCTGGGGTTGCTGGTCTGCAGTGATCTCCTTTAGTGGGTTGTTCTCCTGGGGTTGCTGGTCTGCAGTGATCTCCTTTAGTGGGTTGTTCTCCTGGGGTTGGTGGTCTGCAGTGATCTCCTTTAGTGGGTTGTTCTCCTGGGGTTGCTGGTCTGCAGTGATCTCCTTTAGTGGGTTGTTCTCCTGGGGTTGCTGGTCTGCAGTGATCTCCTTTAGTGGGTTGTTCTCCTGGGGTTGGTGGTCTGCAGTGATCTCCTTTAGTGGGTTGTTCTGCTGGGGTTGGTGGTGTGTATGGATCTCCTTTAGTGGGTTGTTCTCCTGGGGTTGGTGGTCTACAGTGATCTCCTTTTAGTGGGTTGTTCTCCTGGGGTTGCTGGTCTGCAGTGATCTCCTTTAGTGGGTTGTTCTCCTGGGGTTGGTGGAGAGGAAATGTGCATCATAACCTTTTGCTTGAGATTTTTCAATGATATTCCCATCTGAAGATGAGTGGCAGGCACATCACGACTAGCCTCCTAATTCTGGAAGCACAGAAAACTATTTCCTAAAATATCCACTAACTTGACACCTGATGTTCTGGAAGTCTCATCAGTAACATAGACAAAGAATCAAATCAAATCAAATATTATTTGTCACATGCTTCGTAAACAACAAGTGTAGACTAACAGTGAAAAGCTTACCTACGAGTCCTTTTCCAACAATACAGAGTTAAATAATTTATTTTTAAAATAGTGACACAAGGAATTAATACACAGTGAATAACGAATAACAATAACATGACTATATACAGGGAGGACCAGTACCAAGTGGATGTAATAATTTGATAAGTAATAACACTATGTGATAAAGGAAGACCAGGATTCATTCTTTTTCTTGGTTTTGTCCGGAAATAGCCATTAGTCTTGGGTCAAAACCATTCTGGTTATTGCTGTACTGCTGTTCCAGGCAGTTTGCTCTTGCTATACAGACTTTGAGACCAAATACCTAACTCATTGACACCCCAGAGACAGAAGACCCAGGTTGTGGGGTCCAGTCCACAAACCAGTGACGTCACACAGGGCATAATAATTTACTGGTTGGAGGAAATCCCAGTGGAGGGCTTAGTAAAATGAGACAGGAGATGTAGTGGTGTAGAAAGGTGTTGTGGCTTGTCTCCACTATTTACTAGGGCTTTAATGGTACTGAGGAAGACAATCCGTTTAAGGCCCAAAAAAGTATTGTTGTTATCTCATTATTCCTCAAATGTGTCAAATCTATCTTTCCTTACAAGTGTGTGGTTGCAGGAAAATCTTTGTTCAGCTTGTAATATTGTATGGGGTTAAACTACAATGGAAAAACTTTACCCTAAATGTACAGTAATATACAGTAACTCTCTTGTAGACTACATGGAGCGACTCTGGGTCATGAGAATGAGATTGTGCAGAGGAAATAGATTTTATAACTTTAAATACATGTTCTGTCTAGGTTGCATGAAACACTGCCCATTGACTGCGACACAACCACTTTTCCCTTCCTTTGAATCGATGCATCAACGGCTCCCTCTGGATCAATATTTCAACAGTTTAGATAACAGACAAACACTTATTTTCTTCAAATAAACCTCTCCCACTTCTGAGTGTGGTTTGTATGTACTGTATCTGCTGTCTCAAGTCTTGGCGCTGTGAGATGTAGGATTGTGGTTTCCAAGTTGGAGGATACTCATGGTCTAAGTGTAGAATTGACCTAAGTTCAAAATTAAAATATGCAGTCACTTATTTGTGATCATAAAAAGTGACTCCACTGAAATACTCATGTTTATGGCACTAATATATCTCTCTATTAGCCACTGACAAGTCACTAATATATCTCTCTATTAGCCACTGACAAGTCACTAATATATCTCTCTATTAGCCACTGACAAGTCGCTAATATATCTCTCTATTAGCCACTGACAAGTCACTAATATATCTCTCTATTAGCCACTGACAAGTCATTAATATATCTCTCTATTAGCCACTGACTAGTCATTAATATATATCTCTATTAGCCACTGACAAGTCACTAATATATCTCTCTATTAGCCACTGACTAGTCATTAATATAGCTCTAAATTAGCCACTGACAAGTCACTAATATATCTCTCTATTAGCCACTGACTAGTCACTAATATATCTCTCTATTAGCCACTGACTAGTCACTAATATATCTCTCTAATAGCCACTGACAAGTCACTAATATATCTCTCTATTAGCCACTGACAATCTAATATTTTAGTGTATACCAGTCTGTGAGCATGTGAATGTGTGTGTATGCATGTGTGTGTGTTTGGTTGCATGTGTGTGTCGGTGTGTGTCTCTGTGTGTGCATGTTTGTATGTGTGTGTGTGTCTGTTTGTGTGTGTGTGTGTGTGTGTGTGTGCATGTGTGTGTGTGTGTCTGTTTGTATGTGCGTGTGTGTGTGTTTGTGTGTGTGTGTGTCTGTTTGTCTGTGTGTGTGTGTTTGTATGTGTGTTGTGTCTGTGTGTGTGTGTTGTGTGTGTGTGTGTGTGTGTGTGTGTGTGTGTGTGTGTGTGTGTGTGTGTGTGTGTGTGTGTGTGTGTGTGTGTGTGTGTGTGTGTGTGTCTGTTTGTGTGTGTGTGTGTGCATGTGTGTGTGTGTTTGTGCCTGCGTGTGTGTGACAGGTGATAAACATTCCATTGAGACCCGCTGTATCACCTTCAGAATGATGACGCTCTGGCCTCTCTTACTGCCTTCCTGTTCTTGTCACCTGCTCTATAGCTGAGCTCCTGAATCATGTCAACAACAGAGTCACAGAAACACGCAGTGTGAGAAAAGTTGCTTTGTTATGAATGAGTGGGTGGTTTTTGAGATAGACTGTTTGAAGCTCAAGGCAATTGTTTATGCATTGTATTGTAATTGTATTTATCTTCCTGTGCCAGGTACTGGGTTGAGATAAATACACTGTAAGAGAATGTTGTGGAGAATGCATATCCTTTTTATGTTTTGACCTTAAAAGCATTCCATTAAAAGAATGTAATTTAATTTGACAAATCTGTTGCAAATATGTTACAGCACTCATACATAAAAAATTTAAAAATAGCATATGATGTCATGATGTTGTAGACATGACATCATCTGCAAGACAAGTTAAATTGTAGATCGAAAGATAAATCCAAGCCATAAAGGGTTGACATTTGTGTTACCTATTCCTGGAAAGATGAGTCCTGTCTACACACCCTTTCACTCAATAGTTGAAATTCTTCACGTTCCAGACAGATAATTGCAACCTATGACACTGACTAGAGCTATGGTATGTGTAGAACATACACAAGACATGATTCTTATTCAGCTCATAAACAGTCACACATGTACCAAAGTAATGTAGACGAAAACTGTGAATCCTCATTACAGTATTGTTTTCGTACTTACCATCTATAGCCTTCCTGTCTACTACGATGTCACACTGTATTGTCACTCTGCTTCCTGACTTGGGTCCTTCTAAAATGTGAGCATACCTGTAAATACACTTTTTTAATGACCACTAAATTCATTATTAACTAGATTTTTCTGAAGAGATTAAGTTTACTATTCCAAAGTCAATCCAATGCATGCCACATATAATATACTGTCAATTGTATAAGAATATGAATGGTCCTAATTTAAGTTGTTTGCAAAAAGTATGCCTAGAGAAAACACTTTTGCTCCACACTAGACTATAACACTAGGTTACCACTCAGGTTGTGCAATGAACAGCGCAACAATGACAATACATCCCCACTCAGCTGTAAATTAGAACCATATGACCATTGATGAAAAGACATCAACCAAAAACCCAGTGTAGGTCCATGAGGACATTCTGTCCCCTCCCTGCACTTCTCACAGAGTTAAAGCTAGACTCTGTCTCTGCAGGTTGATAGTAGGACAGTGTCCAGTGGTAGGTCAGCTGCTGTGGCTGTTTTGTCTCTCTCTCTAACTCTCTCTCTCTGTGTGGAGGGCTGCAGTGAGGCAGGGTGCAGAGGGGATGTGCCCTGTACCCTGTGCCCTGGCTCTGCGGCGTCCATGTCACTTTGGGAGCCTCCGGCCGGCTCCCATACAGCCCCTCTCTGGGTCTGTTGATCCTATTGTCTCCTGCGTCACCACGCCTCACCCGGTGAATAAAGGCCGTCTGGCTCCAAGCTTCAATATTGCAGCAAACTAAAAACCAACCATCAGAGCTGATTCATTCACATCTGCTCAGTGGAGCGACAAGGACAGGGCTTTAGGTGGGAAAGAGGGCAGAATAAAGTTCACTTTTCCCCGGGTACCAAGAGAACAGGACAGGACACTACAAGTTCACTGGAGCCGCAGCTGTGGCAAGTTGCCCATTTGATAAAGTTTAACCATCATACCTTACAGATGTCAACATTTGGGTTATGGGTGTGTTATTGCTAGTTTTCATGGATGGTTGATTAGGTAGCATTTGGTGGCTAGTGGAACAGTGCTTTAGCGAGACAACAGCAAGACCATTTTGCTTTGTGTTTCTGTTGTGCTATGGCGTTTGATTATTATGGATAATAAAGGGGAACATGCAGAATGCAAAAGTTCTAAAAGGCGGGTTCATTTTTAAGCTGTGTACCTTGTGTACTGTACAGACCTTGTGTATGGACTGTAAATTGACTTTACCATGATGGCTGGCTGTTCTGTTGGCATTATTTAGATTTAGACATGCAACAGCTTTTCAGCTGAAATTAAAACATTGTGATAACTGTGTGGTGAGGGGCAGGACTTTTTGGAAGTTTCGCTTCTTTCCACCCATCTGTTTTTAACACTTTTCTCTGTCTCTCTCTGTCTCTCTCTCTCTCTGTCTCTCTGTCTCTCTCTCTCCTCTCTCTCTCTCTGTCTCTCTCTGTATCTATGTCTCTCTCTCTCTCCTCTCTCTCTCTGTCTCTCTCTCTCTGTCTCTCTCTCTCTCTGTCTCTCTCTCTCTCTCTCTCTCTCTGTATCTCTCTCTCTCTCTCTCTCTCTCTGTCTCTTTCTCTCTCTCTCTCTCTGTTTCCTCCACCCTCCCTGTCCCCCTGCATCTCTCTTTCTCAGTTTCCTCCACACTCCTTGTCCCCCTTGCATCTCTCTCTCTCTGTTTCCTCCACCTTCCCTGTCCCCCTGCATCTCTCTCTCTCTGTTTCCTCCACCCTCCCTGTCCCCCTGCATCCATCCATTCATTCTACAGCGCTACGGACCTATCATGGGGGACTGGAGCTTTCTGGGTAATATTTTAGAGGAAGTGAATGAGCACTCAACGGTGATCGGCCGGGTGTGGCTCACGGTCCTCTTCATCTTCCGCATCCTCATCCTGGGTACGGCGGCAGAGTTTGTGTGGGGTGATGAGCAGTCGGACTACGTCTGTAACACGCAGCAGCCCGGTTGTGAGAATGTGTGTTACGACGAGGCCTTCCCTATCTCCCACATTCGCCTGTGGGTTTTGCAGATCATCTTTGTGTCCACGCCATCTCTGGTGTACGTAGGCCATGCCGTGCACCACGTCCACATGGAGGAGAAACGCAAAGAGCGTGAGGAGGTTGAGCTGAGTCGCCAGCAGGCGCTGAGTGAGGAGCGGCTGCCTCTAGCACCCGACCAGGGCAGTGTGCGCACCACCAAGGAGACCAGCACCAAGGGCAGCAAGAAGTTCAGGCTGGAAGGCACCCTGCTGAGGACATACATCTGCCACATAATCTTCAAGACGCTGTTTGAGGTGGGCTTCGTGGTGGGCCAGTACTTCCTGTACGGCTTCCGCATCCTGCCACTGTACAAGTGCAGCCGCTGGCCCTGCCCCAACACCGTGGACTGCTTCGTGTCGCGCCCCACAGAGAAGACTGTCTTCATCATATTCATGCTGGCCGTGGCCTGCGTCTCCCTCTTCCTCAACTTCGTGGAGATTAGTCACCTGAGCCTGAAGAAGATACGCTTTGTCTTCTGCAAGCCAGCCCCGGGGCCAGCCCAGGGTGAGGGCCCAAGCTCCCTGCCCCCTTCAGGGGGGGTCCTCAAGAGCCTGCCCCCCCTGACCGTGCCTTCCTTCCAGAGGGCAAAAGGCTACAGGCTGCTGGAGGAGGAGACCCACCACTACCCCCTGGCGGAGGCATGCATGGAGGCAGGGAGGCTAATCGCTCTGGCCCCGCCCTTTCAGTGCAAGGAGGAGAAAGTGGAGGAACTGGGGCACATGGAGGACATTTCAAAGGTGTACGATGGGACCTTGCCTTCCTACGCCCAGACCACAGAGATAGGGGAGGACACACTACCACTACACCAAGAGGAGAAGAAGCAGCAGCAGCAGGAGGAGGAGGTGGAGGATGAAGAGGAGGAGGTGGTGGAGGAGGATGTGGTGGATGGGGTGGTGGAGGATGTGGTGGATGGAGTGACGGAAGAGGATGTGGTGGATGTAGTGGCAGAAGAGGATGTGGTGGATGGGGTGGTGGAGGATGTGGTGGATGGAGTGGTAGAGGATGTGGTAGATGGGGGGGTGGAAAGGAAGAAAGAGGCAGAGGAGTGTGAGGATGAGGAGGAGGATGTAGTGGAGGAAGTTGTTGAGAAGGTGGGGGAGGTGGTGGAGGAGGAGGAAGTGGTGGACGGGGATGAGGGACCTTCAACCAAAGTGGGGATGGAGGTGATGGATACGATAGAGGACACAAGACCACTGAGCAGATTGAGCAAAGCCAGCAGCAGGGCCAGGTCAGACGATCTCACCGTATGAACCTGTGAGAGAACACACACAAACTTACACGCACACAAACACTGAACACAGGAGAACACACACATCTAGCTCAAGACAACAAACACTTATTACCATTAGGATGTGGGTAACATCACTCAATAAGGCAACAAAAAGATCTGTGCTTATTTGTGAGACAAGTGAATATTTTAAAAGGTTGTGTTTTAAGAGAGGAGGGATAGATTTATTTTATTAAGCATGTTAGATGAAACCAAATGTAGAAAGGACAAACATGCAAAGAGGGGAAAATATTTTTTACTTGATGAAAATCCATGCTGTCGACCTTTTTCTATTGAAAGACTTTCAACAATAACCAATGAAAGATTACTAATGTTTACATATTCTGGGGGGTTGAATGGGTAGGGGGAAGAGATTGATCATATATTCTTGTGTGTCTGCAAAGCAGTAAAATGACTGTAGGCAGGCAATCACTTTCATATGTAGCTGCAAATATGTTGCAGGTGGAAGGGCTGTTGCACACCAAGTCCGTTGCACAGAAAACATATGACTCTTTAACACCAAGTTGATAGTTCATTTTTGGATTGAAAATAGTTATTTTTGCACACATTTCTTAGTGGATATAGAACTGTGCAAGGCCTCATATCACCTCAACTACGCATCGATTTACTCTTCTTTCAATTGAAGGCAGATTGGCAATGAAGTACAAGAGCATATCTGTCCTTTTCATGTCTACATACAGGGTAGTACAGCCAAAAAGCAGAGTAGTAGAGAAAAACAAACCAAAAAAGGACCAGATGTTAATGGTCTCTTTTCAATGTGATTCTACATCTGATCTTTTGGATTGCTTATATCGTTGCCTGTATAATAAGTGGGCACTGTGAAAATGTTGTCTGTCTGTGAAAAGAGAGGAGTGCTGGTTTTGCCCGATCACAGACTGGACCATAGTAACAACCTCAGGCCAAATCCTCTCTTTTCGCGCTGTACAAACCGGCGTCAGGGCGATAAAGATCACGCACCATCAGCACAAAGTATTGTTGAGCCTCAGACAATAAAAGAAAGCACTCATATATGAAAACAAGCATCCTTGACATTGTTGTGGGGAAAATTGTTTTACTTGATTTTATTTGCCCTTGATGGGCCTTTCCCTTGTAGAAATATGAAGTAGTTAGGGCAATGTTTACAACATTTTCTAAAAAATATATATAAAAGGAGAATCTTATTGTACATAAAGTATAATTGTATCTGATGTCTAATAGCAAACATTATGTTGAGAACACTTAGTTTAAATTCTGATATAATCTATAGCTAAATTATTATTACAATGATGACAATCGTTCATTTATCCAATAGAGAAACTTCCAGTTATTTATTTAAACACTAGAAAAAACTTCCATAACTCTGCTAACTCTGCTACAGTCACTGTTTCAGTAGGGAAAATGAAGTGCCTTTCAAAACCCAAGCATTATTTCCATAATTACCAACGACTAGCATTTCAGAACCATTTGACCTGTCTTCTCTCTGTCCCAGAGATGTTCTATTTTTAGTATTATTAAGTTGTACAAGAGCAGAAGTTTATCTTACAAGTACTTAAACAAATCTAACAAAAACAATGCCCTATGAAAGGGATGCTTTAAAGTACAACCAAATATTTATCTATTTTTCTCTCTTGCGCTCTCTGCTTTATTTAAATTGCTTGGCTATGTTGCTTTCTAGTGTATAATTGTTCAGTGCTTTATCTGTAATGTACATTCTCAAATGTCTTTGTAAAGGTTAAAGTGCTTACATAGCTCTGGGAAAACTGTGAAGGTCATGTTTTTAATGTCATGTTTGAGATATTTTTCTTTAGCGGTAAAATAATCCTTTGTGTACTGTATGCAACATCACCCTTAATTTGGGGGGGAATGTAGAGTATGTCTGCAAACAAGTGTACTTGCTTCTCAGTCAGTGCTGTGCCTTAAAGCAAAGCATTGGGGTTGTTCTGTGCAGCAGTGTGTTTATACAGTGACACAGATTTTAAAATGGCGCAGAAAAGCCACACACAGAGACACACGCTCACACACATGCACACATGCACACATGCATACACACACACATGCATACACACGTGCATGCAAACGTAACACACTTCCTGTGTTGGTTTTGGGGGTATGATCAAATGGCTCTAGACAAACTCTGACAGAAAGGCAGCTTTGACCACTTTGTGATCCCCAGACACTCCTTTGCCTCCCATAAGCCAAAGCTGTGACAA
Source organism: Oncorhynchus tshawytscha (assembly GCF_018296145.1). Lineage (NCBI taxonomy): Eukaryota > Metazoa > Chordata > Actinopteri > Salmoniformes > Salmonidae > Oncorhynchus > Oncorhynchus tshawytscha. The sequence goes on from NC_056431.1 coordinate 62,757,670, forward strand.
CCTTGTGAATGAGACAACAGGCATTTCACAATTGCAGAATAGTTTAGCACATTTCAACACTGTAAAATATATTCCAAAACTGGGGCAGGTTCGTTTTTGATTTAAAACAGTTAACCTTGCTTTATTGTTCTAAAAAACTTTTGATTCATCTTTGGAAAGAAAATAACCCTTTTTACTAACTTGTAGTCCTTATGCTCCTAGTTGTGTTTTTACTAACTTGTAGTCCTTATGCTCCTAGTTGTGTTTTTACTAACTTGTAGTCCTTATGCTCCTAGTTGTGTTTTTACTAACTTGTAGTCCTTATGCTCCTAGTTGTGTGGCAGTATCATCTTTTCGAAAGTGAACCAAGGCAATAAAAGGTCACACGTGGTCAAGAAGTATTGTGTCATCGTATCTATACAAACTTCACGCACGCACGCACACACACACACACACACTATGTTGACATCTGATGCTTTGCAGCCTATTGCCACAGTACATTACTATCCAGAGTATTCTAAATGTACATGGTTGAACTTGTATCAAGTATTAGTGAGTATCTACTGCCCTCTGTTGGTAAAGATAGTGACTCAGTCATTTTCGTTAGAAACAGCTTCACTAAATACTAAACGATAAGACCTGCTGAGTGTTTATATACTGGTTATCAGCTTACTGTAATACATTAGTTGACGAGATTGATGAATACATCAAAAGTGACTGATCTGTATAGACCAAACTCAAACCCGGTCACATGTTGAATATACATTTTAAGTGTCAATAGTGTACTAAAATACTGACACAACTCTCCATAAAAACTCAAATGGAACAGAGGAAATCCTGCTAAGTCATACCTCACAAGTGTGAACTGGTTTGTACTACTGTACCTACTGTGCCTCCAGAAACTATTCACACCCCTTTACTTTTTATACATTTTGTTACAGCCTGAATTTAAAATGGATAACATTTGGATTTGGTGTCACTGATCTACACACAACACAATACCCCATAATGTCAAGGTCAAACGTGGTTTTATGAAAAAATGTTAAATGAATAACAAAATGAAAAGCTGAAATGTCTTGAGTCAGTAAGTATTCAACCCCTTTGTTATGGCGAGCCTGAATCAGTTCAGGAGTAACAAAACATGTTTAACAAATCAGAAGTTGCATGGACTCATTCCATGATCAATGACAGTGGTTAGCATGATTTTTGAATGACTAACCCATCTCTGTACCCCACACATACAATTATATGTTAAGGTCCCTGACGTGCACTGTCAAATGTGGGACCTTTATATAGATAGGTGTGAGCCTTGCCAAATCATGTCCAATCTATTTATTTTACCACATGTGGACTCCAATCAAATTGAAGAAACATCAATGACGATCAAAGGAAGCAGGATGCACCTGAGCTCAAGTTCGAGTTGCATAGCAACGGGTTTATCTTTATGTAAATAACATATTTCAGTTTTTTATTTTGAATACATTTGCAAAAATGGCAAAAAACGTTTCGCTTTTCCATTATGGGGTATTGTGTGTAGATTTAAAAGGAAAAATGACAATTGTATCTATTTTATAATAAGGCTGTAACGTAACAACCAAATTTGGAAAAGTCAAGAGGTCAGAATACTTTCTGAATGCACTGTGTTCATACTTCTCTAGTGCTCCTCTCTCTTCTCTCCATTCCTCTCTTCTCTCCCCTACAGGAGAGCAATGCCCAGTCTCATGATCACACTGCCTGAAGACAACAACGCCAGCAGAGTCAATACTCAAGACTCAACTCAGTCTATGGACAGATGCTAATCAAACAAGGTTATCAAAATCAGTTAGTTTTTAACATACAACAAGAGCAAAGTATTGTGAAAGAGAACAATCAAACATTTGATCCTTCACAAGATTAAACTTCATGATTTTTTATTAAGCGTGTTACAACAGTTCCACAACATTTACGGTTCATTGTATATCTGCGGTTAATAACATAGGCCAGTGTTCAATTAATTGTATAGTGGGTTTCTAGATAGACGTGAGTTTGATTTCAGCAGCATGTCCTGGATAGAGGGAAATTACATGTCCTTGATTTAGAAATGGTTGTGTTCATTTGATAACTTCAGCAGTATACCACCCTGCATCCCACTGCTGGCTTGCATCTGAAGCTAAGCAGAGTTGGTCCTGGTCAGTCCCTGGATGGGAGACCAGATGCTGCTGGAAGTGGTGTTGGAGGGCCAGTAGGAGGCACTCTTTCTTCAGGTCTAAAAAATATCCCAATCCCCCAGGGCAGTGATTGGGGACATTGCTCTGTGTTGGGTGCTGTCTTTTGGATGGGACGTTAAATGGGTGTCCTGACTCTCTGAGGTCATTAAAGATCCCATTACTTATTGTAAGAGTAGGAGTGTTAACCCCGGTGTCCTGGCTAAATTCCCAAGCTGTCTGTCATACCATCATGGTCACCTAATCATCCCCAGCTTACATTTGGCTTATTCATCCCCCTCCTTTCACCTGTAACTATTCCCCAGGTCGCTGCTGTAAATGAGAACGTGTTCTCAGTCAACTTACCTGGTAAAATAATGGTAAACTAAAACTTCACAGCCAGGTTTGTTATTAGAACTGAACGGGTTACTCCAGGGGATTACCAATAATATAATAATGACTAACCTTCATGTGAATTTACCTACCTCATACAGACCATACTTTGTGGATGTTAATGAGTTTGGGAAAAAAAACTACTCTCTCCTCTGGCCAATGAATCAGACTCAAACGTACACTAAGAATGAAACAAAAACATAGTTGCATGCAGCCATGGCGGGGTTCAAGCCCTATGGCCCCACAGCGCCACAACCAGAAAAAAATTGACTCATTACCCTTGGATAAGCTACGTCTGTACTACTTAACACGCCTGCGACATATCAAAACTCAACAAAAAAGATCATGCATACTTGCATGCTTTGTTTTGTTGACATTTGAAAATGTGCTGTCATAAAAATAAAGAATATAAAACATGTACTCGCATAAAGAGGTTGGATGGAAACCTGGTTATTGTCTTTCTAATGATGTAATATACTTTCATGCATTTAAACACTGTCACAAATTGGTGGTGGTACATGTCATGAAAATGTTATTATGTTGTATTAAAGGTTCATGATTAAAATATAAAGAATAGTTTAAGCACCCCTACAACTTGATGCTGCCACCCCCGTGCTTCACGGTGCTTCACGGTTGGGATGGTGTTCTTCGGCTTGCAAGCCTCCCCCCTTTTCCTCCAAACATAACGATGGTCATTATGGCCAAACAGTTCTATTTTTGTTTCATCAGACCAGAGGACAAAAAGTATGATCTTTGTCCCCATATGCAGTTGCAAACCATAGTCTTGCTTTTTTTTCATAGCAGTTTTAGAGCAGTGGCTTCTTCCTTTCTGAGCGGCCTTTAAGGTTATGTTGATATAGGACTCGTTTTATTGTGGATATAGATACTTTTGTACCTGTTTCCTCCAGCATCTACACAAGGTCCTTTGCTGTTGTTCTGGGATGGATTTGCACTTTTCGGACCAAAGTACGTTCATCTCTAGGAGACAGAACACGTCTCCTTCCTGAGCGTTATGACGGCTGCGTGGTCCCATGGTGTTTATACTTGCATACTTTTGTATGTACAGATGAATGTGGTACCTTCAGGTGTTTGGAAATTGCTCCCAAGGATGAACCAGACTTGTGGAGGTCAACAATTTTTATTCTGAGGTCTTGGCTGATTTCTTTTCATTTTCCCACAACGTCAAGCAAAGAGGCACTGAGTTTGAAGGTAGGCCTTTGTATATCTATGTATTCTGAGGGAAATATGTGTCTCTAATATGGTCATACATTTGGCAGGAGGTTAGGAAGTGCAACTTAGTTTCCAACTCATTTTGTGGAAAGTGTGCACATAGCCTGTCTTCTCTTGAGAGCCAGGTCTGCCTATGGCGGTCTTTCTCAATAGCAAGGCAATGCTCACTGAGTCTGTACATAGTCAAAGCTTTCATTAAGTTTGGGCCAGTGTGTACTCTCTGTTTAGGGCCAAATAGCATTCTATTTTTTTTGTTAATTGCTTGACACATTGGGAAGGAACCTTATTTTTGTTTTCTCATGATTTGGTTGCGTCTAATTGTGTTGCTGTCCTGGGTCTCTGTGGGCCCTGTTTGTGAACAGAGCCTCAGGACCAGCTTGCTTAGGGGACTCTTCTCCAGGTTCATCTCTCTGTAGGTGATGGCTTTCTTATTGAAGGTTTGGGAATCACTTCCCTTTAGGCGGTTGTAGAATTCGACGTCTCTTTTCTGGATTTCAACAATTAGCGGGTGTCGGCCTAATTCTGCTCTGCATGTATTATGTGGTATTTTACATTGAACACAGAGGATATTTTTGCAGAATTCTGCATGTAGAGTTTCAATTTGGTTTTTGTCCCATTTTGTAAATTCTTGGTTGGTGAGCAGACCACAGACCTCACAACCATAAAGGGCAATGGGCTCTATAACTGATTCAAGTCTTTTTTAGCTAGATCCTAATTGGTATGTCAAATTTTATGTTTCTTTTGATGGAATAGAAGGCCCTTCTTGCCTCTCAGCTTGTTCACAGCTTTGTGGAATTTACCTGTGGCGCTGATGTTTAGGCCGAGGTATGTATCGTTTTTTTGTGTGCTCTGGGGCAACGGTGTCTAGATGGAATTTGTATTCGTGGGCCTGGTGACTGGACCTTTTTTGGAACAACATTATTTTTGTCTTAATGAGATTTACTGTCAGAGTCCAGGTCTGACAGAATCTGTGCAGAAGATCGAGGTGCTGCTGTAGGCCCTCCTTGGTTGGTGACAGAAGCACCAGATCATTAGCAAACCTTAGACATTTTACTTAATTGTCGTACGGTAATTTGGTAAAAAGCCAATTTGACATTTGCTCAGTATATTGTTTTTACTGAGGAAATGAACTAGCCTGCTGTTAATGATATTGCAGAGGATTTTCCCAAGTCTGTTGTTGACACATATCCCACCGTAGTTATTGTGGTGATCAGTCCTTGGTTCCAAATGTTGGGGAAGATGCCAGAGCTAAGGATGATGTTAAAAACTTCTTAAGGCTAGGTGGGATGCTAGCGCCCCATTTTGACAACATCCAGTGAAATTGCAGAGCGTGAAATTCAAAATTAAAAAAATCGTAATATTAAATATGAAAATACAAGTGTCATACATAATTTAAAAGCTTAACTTCTTGTTGATCCAGCCGCTTTGTCAGATTTCAAAAAGGCTTTATGGCGAAAGCATACCATGCAATTATCTGAGGACTACGCACCGCATACAAAATCATTAAAAACATTTTACAAACCAGCAGAGGTGTCACAAAAGTCAGAAATAACGATAAAATAAATCAGTTAACTTTGAAGATCTTCCTCTTTTTGCAATCTCAATGGTCCCAGCTACACAACAAATGGTTGTTTTGTTCAATAAAGTCCTTCTTTATATCCCCCCCAAAAACAAGCCTGAAACCCTTTCTAAAGACTGTTGACATCTAGTGGAAGCCATAGCAACTGCAATCTGGGAGGATTTCCTTTGAATATCCCATAGATAAGTGTTTGAATAGGTGGTGACCTAAAAAAAACAATTTCCCGGATGGATTCTCCTAGTGTTTTCACCTGCTATATAAGTTCTGTTATACTCACATACATTATTTTAACAGTCTTAGAAACTTCAGAGTGCTTTCTATCCAATACTACTAATTATATTCATATCCTATCTTCTGGACCTGAGTAACAGACAGTTTACTTTGGTCACGTCAGTCATCCAAACTTCCAAATACTGCCCCCTAGCCCTAAGTTAATGAGTTTAAGTATAGCCAATTGGAATTTGTGGTCTGTATATTTTATCATTTCACTGAGGATACCATCAACACCACAGGCCTTTTTGGGTTGGAGGGTTTGTATTTTGCCCTGTAGTTCATTCAATGTAATTGGAGAATCCAGTGGGTTCTGGTAGTCTTTAATAGTTGATTCTAAGATTTGCATTTGATCATGTATATTTTTTTGATGGTTGTTCTTTGTTATAGAGCCAAAAAGATTGGAGAAGTGGTTTACCCATACATCTTAGTTTTGGATAGATAACTCTTTGTGTTGTTGTTTGTTCAGTGTTTTTCAATTTTCCCAGAAATGGTTAGTCTATGGATTCGTCAATTACATTGAACTGATTTCTGATGTGCTGTTCTTTTTTTTGTGATTCACCATAGTGAAGGCATTGGCTCAGGTTTTCTGGGTCTCTATGCTTTTGGTTGGATAGGTTTTTCAATTTCTTCATCAAACCATTTGTCATTGTTGTTAATTTCCTTTGGTTTTCTGTTTGAAATTTTTAGATTTGATAGGGAAGCTGTGAGGTCAAATATACTGTTTAGGTTTTCTACTGCCAAGTTTACACCTTTGCTATTACAGTGGAACGTTTTGTCCCAGAAGATGTATAAAAAGGTTTGCATTTGTTGTTGCCTAATTGTTTTTTGGTAAGTTTCCACACGTGTCTCTCTCTCTCTCATGTGAAAGAGAGTCAGACCAAAATGCGGCGTGGCTATTGCGATCCATGTTTAATGAAACAAAGTAAACACGAATCAAATACAAATAAACGTAACACGAAAACCGAAACAGCCTAATACTGGTGCAAAGTAACACAGAGACAGAACAAGGACAATCACCCACCAAACCCAACACCAAACAGGCTACCTGAATATGGTTCCCAATCAGAGACAATGACGAACACCTGCCTCTGATTGAGAACCATATCAGGCCAAACATAGAACTAGACAAACTAAATCAAATCAAATCAAATCAAATCAAACTAGACATGTAACATAGAATGCCCACTCAGCTCACACCCTGACCAACCAAAACATAGAAACATACAAAGCAAACTATGGTCAGGGTGTGACAGTACCCCCCCCAAGGTGCGGACTCCGGCCGCAAAACCTGAACCTATTGGGGAGGGTCTGGGTGGGCATCTGTCCGCGGTGGCGGCTCTGGTGCTGGACGTGGCCCCCACTTCACCATAGTTTTAGGTCCCCACCTTGTCCGCTTCCGTGGTCTCCGAACCACGGCGACCCTACTTAATGACCCCACTGGACTGAGGGGCAGCTCGGGACAGGGGGCAGCTCGGGACAGAGGGGGGCAGCTCGGGACAGAGGGGGGGGGGCAGCTCGGGACAGAGGGGGGCTCTGGCAGCTCGGGACAGAGGGACGGCTGCTCGGGACAGAGGGACGGCTGCTCGGGACAGAGGGACGGCTGCTCGGGACAGAGGGACGGCTGCTCGGGACAGATGGACGGCTGCTCGGGACAGAGGGGCTCTGGCGCCTCTGGGCTCCGGCTTCATGGCACTTGGCTCGATGCCCACTCTAGCCCGGCCGATACGCGGAGCTGGAATGTACCGCACCGGGCTATGCACCCGCACTGGGGACACCGTGCGCTTCACAGCATAACACGGTGCCTGTCCGGTCTCTCTAGCCCCCCGGTAACCACAGTAAGTTGGCGCAGGTCTCCTACCTGGCTTCGCCATACTTCCTGTGAGCCCCCCCCAATACATTTTTGGGGCTGACTCTCGGGCTTCCATCCACGATGCCGCACTGCCTCCTCATACCAGCCTCTCCGCCTTTGCCGCCTCCAGCTCTTCCTTGGGGCGGCGATATTCTCCAGGCTGTACCCAGGGTCCTTTACCTTCCAACTCATCCAAATAATGCAGCCTCTCCCACTGCTGCTGCTGCTGTTGCTGTTGCTGCTTGTTACCACGCCGCTTGGTCCTGTTGTGGTGGGTGATTCTGTCACGGTTTTCTGTATGTGAAAGAGAGTCAGACCAAAATGCGGCGTGGCTATTGCGATCCATGTTTAATGAAACAAAGTAAACACGAATCAAATACAAAAACAATAAACGTAACACGAAAACCGAAACAGCCTAATACTGGTGCAAAGTAACACAGAGACAGAACAAGGACAATCACCCACCAAACCCAACACCAAACAGGCTACCTAAATATGGTTCCCAATCAGAGACAATGACGAACACCTGCCTCTGATTGAGAACCATATCAGGCCAAACATAGAACTAGACAAACTAGACATGTAACATAGAATGCCCACTCAGCTCACACCCTGACCAACCACAACATAGAGACATACAAAGCAAACTATGGTCAGGGTGTGACACTCTTTCTCTCTCTAGCTCCATCAATCCACTGTGAGGGAAATCATTTACAAATGGAGAGCATTTAACATGACAGCAACTCGGCCTAGAAGTGGACACACTTCCAAAATATCACCAAGCTCCACAAGAACAATAATAAATCAGGTAAAAGCCAACCCATACATAACATCTAGAGATTTGTAGACATCCCGTACTGCATCTCAGGTGACTGTGCATGCTTCAACAATAAGAAGAGCACTAAATCAAAATGCCATTCATGGGAGGGTTGCTAGGAAGAAGCCTCTGCTGTCAAACAAATACCAAACTGCCCATCTTAACTTTGCCAGAGACCACCTGGACAAACCTGAAGGTTTCTGGAAGTATATTCACTTCACCGATGAGTCTAAAATTGACCTTGTTGGTCACAATCAACACTGCTATGTTTGGCAAAAACCCAACACTGTCTACCACCAAAATGACCTTATCCCAACAGTCAAGCATGGTGGTGGGAATGTCAAGATCTGGGGCTGCTTTTCCTCCTCTGAACCTGGAGAACTCCACATCATTAAGGGAACCATGAAATCTGAGGTATACCAGGAGATTCTGGAACAGAACGTAAGGCCATCAGTCAAGAAGCTAAGCTGGGATGAAAATGGTTCTCCCAACAAGACAACCACCCAAAGCAATCAAACAAATCTACCAAAGAATGCCTCAGTAGAAAGAAGATTTGTGTTTTGGATTGGCCAAGTCAAAGTTCTGACCTAAATCCAAACGAGATGCTGTGGCAGGACCTGAATCGGGCAGTTCATGCCAGACAACCCTCAAACCTCACTCAATTGGCTGAATTCTGTAAGGAGGAGTGGGCAAATCTCCATCAAAACAGATGTCATAGACTGATTACTGGCTATAGGAGACATTTACTCCAAGTTATCGCTTATTATGGAGGTGCCACAAGCTGTTGACTGAAGAGGTTCACATATTTTTGCACACATCAAATATGAGTTTCTGTTAAATAAACCATTTTTAAAAATAAACAATAAACATATCATATTTTTGTTTCTGTCATTTACTTGGAATGTCTTTCTAACAAATTGGGGCTTAAAAAAGGATTTTATATATTTATTTTTATATTTTATAGCAAAATAATGACCAGCCCTGTAGGGTTCACATACATTCAAGCAGCATTGTATATGAGGTTATGAGAAATGTGATGTAGCATGGATAACAAAGCTGAGCCAGATGCTCACTTATCTTTCACTGCATGTGTTAGTATTAGATTTATGTCCTAATTCTCCACTCTACAGGAGGGTATAACCACTAACTAAGATTGTCATGATATACTCTTCTCTTACTTCAAACATACACTTCTTATCACCTACTACTATCTCTTTGCTTTCTACAGGAAAGTGTTTGCATCGGAGCCATGATGGTTGCTTGGGCAACATGATTACATGTAATTATAAATACAGACTGTTTCTTATATTAACTGTATCTCCTCTCCTCACAGAGACCTCTGCTGCCTGTAGGGTTCTACTCGTTGTCATTCTATGTCTGCTCACTACTTTCTTAGTACACAATGGAGAGACAATGCAAGAGCAGCTGTACTGCTATGATTAATGTAAATAATGACAACAATTTGTTTTTATTTACCAAGTGCAGGAAATGTTACAATTTTCTATTCGCACATGTATTCACAAATAACGTTTATTTAACAGTTTGACACCTGCACCAACTCTTTCCCAGGCCTCTCTATACCACTGTCTTTCTCCCATCATGGTGTGACCAGTGGCCTTAAGTTGTCATGCTGCAGTGAGCATGTTTCTCTATATGTGTACACTTTACAGTAGTTGTCCATCAGTCATATTGTTTTTCATAATGGACATCATTTTCATTTTTTGTTGTTGTTGCTGTTAATATGTCAATGTAGTTCCTTACACCCAACTTCCAGGCCTTCTTGTTGCTTTATGTCTATTTCAGGGCCTGGACCCACATTAACTGGGTGGATACATTATTTCAATGTTCTTCTGAATATAAAAATAATGCAGGGAGGCCACTGCTATCTAGAAACAACGTGTGACTTTCTGAGATACATTGCATTTGATCCATAGATATAAATAATTTTATTTTTCTGTAAACAAGGCTTAGCTTTCCATCTTCTATGCAAATCATAGCCCACAACAGTCTAACCAGTCCTAAACCCCTGAGCACCACCTTTTGACTATATAGTACAGAGACGTATCTGTCTCTCATGCTCTGGTACAAATTATGTCCATATACATTATTTCCATCACCTCAGCACTGTTGTTATCAGTTGGTCAATGTCTGAAATAGAAATGCTATACATTTTCTCACCCACCCCTCTACCCCTCAGTCACGTTCTCTGTTCTCCTGTTTAATCTGCCTCCTTTTCTCTCAGTGTTGTGGGTCCATGTTGACAGCATCTGTAGCTAGACAGTTTTCATAAATCATCTCTTCATTGCATTCCTGCTGCACCTAAGAAAATGAGAAAAGTGAATGACATTATCAAGAGATGCAACATAAAGAGACTGGGAGCAGACTGGGGAATTCCTTCGGTTCAACATTGGTTTCAGTTGGCCCCAGGATAATGAAGTGCCTCACCTGACCAATGAAGACCTACAGATGCCTGTGCCAAACCATTACACAGTAAAAGGTAATTACATGTAAAAGCACTTCCAAGTGCCATTTCCTTGCCGTTTTTGGGGAAGATTGCATGTTTCAGTGATCCTGAAAGCTATACCGGTGGGGTTTTGGCCCCAGGCAGGTTCAACCATGCCTGGCAGGTTCCAGGTGAGAGGCCTGACTAAACGCAGCACCTGGCCCTCCTGGTTGGGGGTTGGGTGTGGGGCTACCAAAAAACACACATTGTTACAGAAACTGCAACAACTTTGAAAACTACAACAAGGGACTCAACACGAAACTTCAGCCAACCGATATGCACTATGACAGATTCAGATGAAAGAACTACCCGGGAAATCAGGAGCTTTCTAGGGACCAAATCTACAGTCCCCACCATGTTTGAACCTTCAAACTCAGCTCACGTTTACAGAGATATGGACAGGTACAACATGGACATCCTGTGTTAAAGAGAAAGCAAGTGGACTGCTTCTAGACCCAAGATGACAAGCGATGGCTCAACAATACTCTATTCAGGAAAGGATTATTCTAGTGTTGTAGCCCTCATTATCAGTAGAACAACTGCCAAATTACTCTTGGAATGGGAACCCATCAGCAGGACTTGACTCCATGAACTGAAAGTTCACCAACCTGCAATGCTATGACCCCACCAATGAGGCAGAGGAGGTGGACAAGCATGACTGGTAGGAGCAGCTACAACAAGCAGTATCCAAGGTCCCACAACATGATGTGATCATGATAACGGGACATTTGAATGCCAAGGTTGGAGCCGATAACGGAGATTGTGAACAGGCTGTGGTAACACTGCTGTGGTACCATCAATAACAACGGTGAAAGGCTTGTCAACTTCTGCCTCAGTAACAGCTGTATGATTGGTTAATCTGAACTTCCTTCCATTAATCTGCACTGATATGAGACAATACTGTAGAACAGGTAAAATAACACTTCCATTAGACATATTGCATTCATCAGTCTTGTGTTCATAGACCAAAGCAGAAGAATGGGAGCGGAAGCTACTTAAAACTGCTGAAATGGACCCTAGGTCCTAGAATAGAGGATCCTAACCTGTGAGATAGGGACCTCTAGTGGTCTCCATAGAAACTACATAGGGGTGTCGTACAGCAGGGGGAACCCTGGGTATGCAGGGGTCAGTGTAAATATTTATTTCAATGCTTTTATGAATATTGCTAGCAAAAACAGAATAAACAGATTTTAAATTACATACAGTACTGTGCAAAAACTTTAGTCAGGTGTGAAAAAATGCTTTAAAGTAAGAATGCTTTCAAAAATAGACATGTTAAAACCTGTTTGGGAAAGGGGTTCCGCTAGCCAATGAAATTGCAGGGCGCCAAATACGAAACAGCATAAATCTCATAAATCAAATTTCTCAAACATACAAGTATTAAGTACCATTTTAAAGATAATATTCTCGTAAATCCAGCCACAGTGTCTGATTTCAAAAATGCTTTACAGCAAAAGCTCCACAAACAATTATGTTAGATCACCACCAAGCCACAGAATAAAGACAGCCATTTTTCCAGCCAAAGAGAGGAGTCACAAAAAGCACAAATAGAGATAAAATGAATCACTATCCTTTGAAGATCTTCATCAGATGACACTCATAGGACTTCATGTTACACAATTGTTGGGTAAAGTGCATATTTATATTTAAAAAATCTCATTTTACATTGGCGCGTTACTTTCAGTAATTCTAAAACATGCAATGATTTAGTTTAGAGCCCCATCAAATTACAGAAATACTCATAATAAACATTGATAAAGATATGACTTTTATACATGGAATTAGAGATATACTTCTCCTTAATGCAACCGCTGTGTCAATTCTTTTTTAAACTTTACGGAAAAAGCTAACCATGCAATAATCTGAGAACAGTGTTCAGACAACAAAGAAGCCAAATTGTGGAGTCAACATTAGTCAAAAATAGCATTAGAAATATTCACTTACCTTTGATGATCTTCATCAGAATGCACTCACAAGAATCCCAGGTCCTCAATAAATGCTTGATTTGTTCGATAATGTCCATAATTTATGTCCAAATAGATCCTTTTGTTAGGGCGTTTGGTATGCAAATCCAAACGTGCGTGCAGGTCCAGCAGAACGTCAGATGAAAAGTTCAAAAAGTTATATAACAGTCCGTAGAGACCTGTCAAACTAATTATAGAATCAATCTTTAGGATGTTTTTAACATAAATGTTCAATAATCTTCCAACCGGAGCATTCCTATGTCTTCAGAAAAGCAATGGAACGAGAGCTAACTCTCTCATGACCACGCGTCATGAGACCAAGGCACTCTGCCAGACCACTGACTCAAACAGGTCTCATGAGCCCCTCCTTTATAGTAGAATCCTCAAACAAGTTTCTAAAGACGGTTGACATCTAATGGAAGCCTTATGAAGTGAAAAATGACCCCATAGACACTGTATATTCGATAGGCCAAGCTTTGAAAACCTACAAGCCTCAGATTTCCCACTTCCTGGTTGGATTTTTCTCAGGTTTTCGCCTGCCATATGAGTTCTGTTATACTCACAGCCATCATTCAAACAGTTTTAGAAACGTCAGAGTGTTTTCTATCCAATTCTACTAATAATATGCATATTAGTAGAATATGGATCCTCCCGCACCTCAGATTCCTGGAGCAGGCCAGCCACCATCGGCCTGAGGAGAGACATATGGAACGAGGGGTTAATGCGGTAATCGGGGGGAAGCTGTAACCTGTAACAAACCTCGTTCACTCTCCTCAGGACTTTAAATGGCCCCACAAACTGCGGACCCAGCTTCCGATAGGGCAGGTGGAGGGGGAGGTTTTGGGTCGAGAGCCAGACCCGGTCCCCCGGTGCGAACAACAGGGCCTCACTGCGGTAACGGTCTGCGCCAACTTTCTGGCGCAGCACGGTGCTGAAGGTGGACGTGGGCGGCGTCCCATGTTTCCTCTGCGTGCCGGAACCAGTCATCCACCGCAGGAGCATCGGTCTGACTCTGATGCCAAGGAGCCAGAACTGGCTGATACCTCAATAAACACTGGAAGGGAGAGAGGTTAGTGGAGGAGTGGCGGAGCGAGTTCTGGGCCATCTCTGCCCAGGGCACGATCACTGCCCACTCCCCTGGCAGGTCCCGGGAAATAAGACCTCAGGAACCTACCCACATCCTGGTTAACTCTCTCCACCTCCCTGTTACTCTTGGGATGAAAACCTGAGGTAAGGCTGACCGAGACCCCCAGACTTTCCATGAACGCCCTCCAGATCCTCGAAGTGAACTGGGGACCCCGATCAGACACTATATTCTCAGGCACCCCGTAGTGCCAGAAGACATGTGTAAACAAGGCCTCCGCAGTCTGTAGAGCCGTAGGGAGACCGGGCAAAGGATGGAGATGACAGGACTTAGAAAAACGATCCACAACGACCAGGAGATTGGTCAGGAAATCTACAGACAGGTGCGACCATGGCCATTGTGGAACGGGTAATTTGTTGCAACTTACCTCTGGGCAGGTGCCTAGGAGCCTTACACTGGGCGCACACCGAGCAGCAGGAAACATAAACCTTCACATCCTTAGCCAAAGTGGGCCACCAGTACTTCCCACTAAGACAGTGCACCGTCCAATTGATCCAAGGATGACCAGAGGAGGGTGACGGTGTGGGCCCAATAGATCAGCCGGTCGCGGACAGTAGACGGAACATACAGACACCCAGCTGGACACTGGAGGGGAGCGGGCTCTGCACGTGACACCTGCTCAATGTCCGCGTCCAGCTCCCACACTACCGTCGCCACCAGGCAAGAGGCAGGGAGTATGGGAATGGGATCCATGGGCCGCTCCTCTGTGTCATACAGCCGGGACAATGCGCCTGCCTTAAAGTTCTGGGAGCCTGGTCTGTAAGAAGTGGTCAAAACAAAACAGGGGAAAAACATGGCCCACCTTGCCTGGCGAGGGTTCAGTCTCCTCGCCGCCCGGATGTACTCCAGATTGCGGTGGTCAGTCCAGATTAGAAAAGGATGTCTAGCCCCCTCAAGCCAATATCCACACCCTTCAAGGCCTTGACGACAGCCAAAAGCTCCCGGTCCCCCACATCATAGTTTCACTCCGCCGGGCTGAGCTTCTTCGAGAAGAAGGGACAGGGGCGGAGCTGTCTCACCCCAGCGCTGAGACAGCACAGCTCCTATCCCAGCCTCGGACGCGTCCACCTCCACTATGAACGACAAAGAGAGATCCGGATGGGCCAACACGGGAGCCGAGGTAAACAGAGCCCTCTGGTGACTAAAAGCCCCGTCCTCCTCAGCTGACCACTGCAAGCGCATCGGGCCCCCTTCAGCAGTGAGGTAATGGGAGTCGCTACCTGACCAAAACCCCAGATAAACCTCTGGTAGTAGTTGGCAAACCCTAAAAATCACTGCACCTCCTTTACCGTGGTGGGAGTCGGCCAATTACGCACGGCTGAAATGCGGTCACTCTCCATCTCCACCCCTGAGTTGGAAATGCGATACCCTAGGAAGGATACAGAATGTTGAAAGAACAAGCACTTCACAGCCTTGACGTACAGGTTATGCTCCAACAGGCGACCAAGCACCCTGCGCACCAGGGACACATGCTCAGCGCGTGTAGCAGAGTATATCAAAATGTCATCAATAGACACCACCACATCCTGCCCGTGCAGGTCCCTGAAAATCTCATCTACAAAGGTTTGGAAGAATGATGGCGCATTCATCAACCCGTGCGGCATGACGAGGTACTCATAGTGCCCTGAGGTGGTACTAAAAGCCGTCTTTCACTTGTCTCCCTCTCGGATACGCACCAGGTTATAAGCATTCTTGAGATCTAGTTTCGTGAAGAAGCGCGCCCCGTGCATTGACTCTATCGCTGTGCCTATGAGCGGTAGCGGGTAACTATACCTCACAGTGATCTGATTAAGACCCCGATAGTCCACACACGGGCGCAGACCTCTCTCCTTCTTCACAAAAAATAAACTCGAGGAGGTAGGTGAAGTGGAGGACCAAATGTACCCCTGACACAGGGATTCGGAGACATATGTTTCCATAGCCTCCGTCTCCGCCTGTGAGAGGGGATACACATGACTCCTGGGAAGTGCAGCGTCTACCAGGAGATCTATTGCACAATCTCCCCGTCGATGAGGGGGCTCTCGCCTTCTTTTTGGAGAAAATAAGGTGAGAGCCAAATCAGCATATCCACAGGGAATGCGCACGGTGGAGACCCAGTCTGGACTCTCCATCGTAGTAGCACCAACTGAAACCCCTAAACACCTACCTGAGCATTCTCACGACCACCCCATGAGAGCCCTCTGTGGCCAAGAAACAGTGGGGTTATGACAAGCTAACCAGGGTAGGCGCAGCACCATGGGAAATGCAGGAGAGTCAATAAGGAAAATACTAATTCTCTCCATATGACCCCCTGCGTCACCATGCCCAAAGGAGCGGGGACCTCCCTAATCAACCCTGACCCTAATGGTCGACTATCTAAGGTGTGAACAGGGAAGGGCACATCCACACGAACAATGGGGATCCCTAAACTATGGGCTAACGCTCTATTAATGAAATTCCCAGCCACACCTGAATCGACGAGCGCCATATGCTGGGAATGCGGGGAAAACTCAGGAAAAGTGACAAACACAAACATTTGTGCAATAGAGGGCTCTGGTTGAGAATGGTGCCGGCTCACCTGGGGTGACGCCAGAGCACTCCGCCTGCTGCCTCGATTCTACCCGGCACCGACTGGCAGTGTGACCTCTGCGGCCACAGATGGTGCACGAGCGGGAACCCCATCCGGTCTACCTGCGCACCACTCCTCCCAGCTCCATGGGTATCGGAGAGGGTGTGCGAGAGGATGGAACCACCAGACCCCAATCTGAATGTCTGCGAGTAGCCAGCAGGTTGTCCAGCCGGATGGACAGATCCACCAGCTGGTCAAACGTGAGGGTTGTGTCTCTGCAGGCCAGCTCCCGACGAACGTCCTCGCACAGACTACAGCTGTAATGGTCGATTAGGGCCATGTTTTTCCATCCCGCGCCGGCATCCAGGGTCCTAAACTCCAGTGCGAACTCCTGGGTGCTCCTCGTCTCCTGCCTCAAATGGTCGAGGCGTTCACCTGCCGTTCGACTCTCGGGCATGTTGTCGAAGACTGCCCGGAAACAGTGGGTGACCTCCTCAAACTGGTCCAATGCCGCATCTCCCTCTCTCCACATGGCATTGGCCCACTCCAGGGCTTTCCCGGTGAGGCATGAGACGAGGGCGGACACCCTCTCACGGCCCGATTGAGCCGGGTGGACGGTGGCCAGGTATAGCTCCAGTTGAAGTAGGAACCCCCGGCAGCCCGCAGCCTCTCCGTCATACTCCTGGAGCAGAGAGAGACGAATCCCACTGGAACCAGATGGAACATGGGAGCTCAGGAGAGACCTCGGTTGTGCTGGTGGAGGCGCTAGAAGAACTGCCTGTCTCTCCCAGCGGTCCATTTTCTGGACAAAGCAGTCCATGGCGATACCAAGATGGTGAAGTATTGCTGCCTGCTCCTGGACGCGCTCCTCCACCTCTATGGCCGGGGTACCTTGTCCTGCTGACTCCATAAATGGGTCGGTGATTCTGTAAAGGGTGCATGCTGGTGGCTTATTGTGGGAAGCTTGTGAAAGGCTACCTGAAACGTTTGATCCAAGTTAAAACATTTAAAGGCAATGCTACCAAATACTAATTGACTGTATGTGTAATGGGTGGCAGGGAAGTCAGGCGCAGGAGAGTGAACTTGGTATAAACGGAGCAGTTTAAGAAATGCTAAAAAACTCAGAAAACCAGTACATACAAAAATAATATAAAAGGGTACAAAACCCGTCGCACACCAGAACATGACTTGCACAAAATATACAACAAAAAATCACAGACAAAGACTTGAGGGGAAACAGAGGGTTAAATACACAACATGTCATTTATGGGATTGAAACCAGGTGTGATGGAAGACAAGACAAAACCAATGGAAAATGAAAAATGTATCAGCGATGGCTAGAAGGACGGTGACGTCGACCGCCTGAACACCGCCCGAACAAGGAGAGAGACCAACTTCGGCGGATGTCGTGACAGTATGTAAAGTTCTGACCCACTGGGAATGTGATGAAAGAAATAAGTCATTCTCTCTACTAATTTTTTGACATTTCACATTCTTAAAACGAAGTGGTGTATCTAACTGACCTAAAACAGGGAATTTTTACGAGGATTAAATGTCAGGAATTGTGAAAAACTGGGTTTAAATGTATTTGACTAAGGTGAATGTAATATTCCGGCTTCAACTGTGAACAATCAATGTCACAATTTTCTCAAGGCTTATTAACCTCTAGCGTCGAGCAATCCCATATCCGGGAGCGTAATCATAGCCTCAAGCTCATTACCATAACGCAACGTTTCCTATTCATCAAAATCGCAAATGAAATGAAATAAATATATTCAAACACAAGCGTAGCCTTTTGTTAACAACACTGTCATCTCAGATTTTCAAAATATGCTTTTCAACCAAAGCTACACAAGCATTTGTGTAAGAGTATTGATAGCCTAGCATAGCATTAAGCCTAGCATTCAGCAGGCAACATTTTCACAAAAACAAGAAAAGCATTCAAATAAAATCATTTACCTTTGAAGAACTTCGGATGTTTTCAATGACGAGACTCTCAGTTAGATAGCAAATGTTCATTTTTTCCAAAAATATTATTTGTGTAGGAGAAATAGCTCCGTTTTGTTCATCACGTTTGGCTAAGAAAAACCCCCGAAAATGCAGTCACTACAACGCCAAACTTTTTTCCAAATTAGCTCCATAATATCGACAGAAACATGGCAAACGTTTAGAATCAATCCTCAAGGTGTTTTTCACATATCTATTCGATGATAAATCATTCGTGGCAGTTGGTTTCTCATCAGTAGCAAACGGAAAAATACTGCAGCTGGAGATTACGCAATAATTGCGACGGAGGACACCAAGCGACCACCTGGTAGATGTAGTCTCTTATGGTCAATCTTCCAATGATATGCCTACAAATACGTCACAATGCTGCAGACACCTTGGGGAAAACGTGGAAAACGTAAGCTGACTCCTAGCTCCTCCACAGCCATATAAGGAGTCATTGCCATGAGGCGGTTTCAAAAAATGCGGCACTTCCTGATTGGATTTTTATCTGGGTTTTTTCTGTAACATCAGTTCTGTGGCACTCACAGACAATATCTTTGCAGTTTTGGAAACGTCAGAGTGTTTTCTTTCCAAAGCTGTCAATTATATGCATAGTCGAGCATCTTTTCGTGACAAAATATCTTGTTTAAAACGGGAACGTTTTTCATCCAAAAATTAAAATAGCGCCCCTTATATCCAAGAAGTTAATAATCCTTCTTTAAAACTTCTTTGGGACTGGGGGGCAGTATTGAGTAGCTTGGGTGAATAAGGTGCCCAGAGTAAACTGCCTGCTACTCAAGCCCAGTTGCTAATATATGCATATTATTAGTAGATTTGGATAGAAAACACTAGTTTTCTAAAACTGTTTAAATGATGTCTTTGAGTGTAACATAACTCATATGGCAGGCAAAAACCTGAGAAAAAAATCCAACCAGGAAGTGGGAAATCTGAGGTTTGTAGTTTTTCAAGTGATATACAGTGTCTATGGGGTCATATTGCACTTCCTAAGGCTACCACTAGATGTCAACAGTCTTTAAAACGTTGTTTCAGGCTTCTACTATGAAGGGGGAGCGAATAAGAGCTGTTTGAATCAGGGGTCTGACAGAATGCCATGACAGAACTCATATGGCAGGCAAAATATGGCAGGGAAAAACCTGAGAAAAAAATCCAACCAGGAAGTGGGAAATCTGAGGTTTGTAGTTTTTCAACTCATTGCCTATCGAATACACAGTGTCTATGGGGTCATATTGCACACCCTAAGGCTACCACTAGATGTGTCAGTCTTTAGAATCTTGTTTGAGGCTTCTACTGTGCAGGCGAATGAGAAGGGATTGAGTAAGAGGTCTGGCAGAGTGCCATGAGCTGACCACGCACGTTCACGTGATAGTTAGCTTGCGTTCCATTGCATTTCTACAGACAAAGGAATTCTCCGTTTGGAACATTAATGAAGATTCATAATAAAAACATCATAAAGATTGATTCTATACTTCGTTTGACATGTTTCTATGAACTGTGATATAACTTTTCATCTGAACTTTCACATGGACTTGCCTGCTCATCGTGAGTTAACAAAAAGGAGGTATTTGGACATAAATTATGGACTTTATCGAACAAATCAAACATTTTTTGTGGAACTGGGATTGTGGAACTATTTAACACAATTTTAAAGATAAACTTTTCGTTAATCACTTTTCGGTAAGCACCTAGTCACAGAAAAACACAGCCATTTTTCCAGCCAAAGAGAGGAGTCACAAAAAGCACAATTAGAGATAACATTATTCACTAACCTTTGATGATCTTCATCAGATGACATTCATAGGACTTCATGTTACACAATACATGTATGTTTTGTTTGATAAAGTTTATATTTATATAAATAAATCTCAGTTTACATTGGCTTGTTATGTTCACTAGTTCCAAAAACATCCGGTGATATTGCAAAGAGCCACATCATTTTACAGAAATACTCATTATAAATGTCGATTAAAATACAATTGTTAGACATGCAACCGCTGTGTCAGATTTCAAAAAAACTTTACGGAAAAAGCAATAATCTGAGAACTGCGCTCAGAAAAAAGAAATTATCCGCCATGTTGGAGTCAACAGAAATCAGAAATAACATTATAAATATTCCCTTACCTTTGATGATCTTCATCAGAATGCACTCTCAGAAATCCTAGTTCAATAAATGTTTGATTTGTTCGATAATGTCCATTATTTATGTCCAAGTAGCTACTTTCGTTATGGCGTTTAGTACACAAATCCAAACGCTCGTTCAGGTCCAGCCGAACGTCGTATGAAAACTTCAAAAAGTTATATTACAGGTCATAGAAACATTTAAAACTAAGTATAGAATCAATTTTTAGGATGTTTTTATCATAAATCTTCAATAACGTTCCAACCGGAGAATTCCATTGTCTGTAGAAAAGCCATGGAACGCAGGTCGCTATCATGTGAAATGCACATGACCAGGACCTGGCTCTCTGCCAGACCACTGACTCAAAGAGCTCTCATCCGGCCCCACATCACAGTAGAAGCCTCATTCAAGTTTCTAAAGATGGTTGACATCTAGTGGAAGCATTAGGAAGTGCAACATAACCAATATCCCACTGTGTATTCAGTAGGGGCTGGGTTGACCAAACTCAGATTTCTCACTTCCTGTTTGGATTTCTTCTCTGGTTTTTGCCTGCCATATGTGTTCTGTTATCAGGGTGTTTTCTATCCAATACTACTAATAATATGCATATATTAGCAACTGGGACTGAGGAGCAGGCCGTTTACTCTGGGCACCTCTGGGCACCTTTCATCTAAGCTACTCAATACTGCCCCTGCAGCCATAAGAAGTTTTAACCCAACCCATCTGAATTAAGCTACTTACCTCTCCGTGCCTATCACAATGACTTGTCTGTTCTGGAATTCGTTTCCTGCAGAAACAAGGGAACATGAATTAGGCATATGATTGAAACTATAACTCCTAATCAACTACAAACACAACATTGGACCACAGTGCTTTAGGCAATGCAGATGTGATTGAACTGAGCTCTTAGGTAGACTACTTTGAGCTACTCACCTACACAGCCAGACCATACAACAGATGTTAATACAGAGAACCCCTCCTCCAATAGCAGATGGAATTGTGAAGAGCAATAACCTCCATAGGCTATGTTCAGCATGATCTGTGTTAAGACAGAAACAACTGGGATTTTCAGGAAAGTCTCAAAAGTCTAGAACAAGTGTTATATTCTTTTGCGTTATAACAATATAGTAAACAATTGGGAGATAATAACCAAAAAATAACATTATAACATTCAGTTTTGATTGTTTGCAATATTTATCACAATAATTGACATTTTTGTTCGTCAAAATTCAACTTCAGAAATGTGCATATTTATATCTAGCATCACATAATACAGTTTCTTCTCCACATGTTACAGTATAAACAAAACATTACTTCCATTACCTGTGAGGTTATTAGTGATGGTCAAATTCCACTCCATTGTCCGTACACCACTTTGAACATCTGTTATTTGACAGCTGTAGCTCCCGGTGTCATTTAACTCTACATTAAAGATAGTCAGCTTTGTAGGTGGATCAACACTCATCCTGTCAGAGGTGAATTTTCTTTCAGATTTATTCAGTGTGCCACTATGAGAGAAAATAAGAACTGTGTCCTTCTTCCAGATATATGATGCATCCATCTCTGAGTTATTGCAAACCAAAGTAACAATTTCTCCCAAAGAAGCTGATTTGTTTTTCAGATATTTTGTTGAGTCACCTGCTGACTCTATGGGACAGAAAACAACAAAGACAATGTTTTAAGTACTTTACTTTAAAGGACAGTGTGAGAATGTTTTGATCCTTTTAAGAAATAAGAATGCAAACCGAACACAGGCAGGCAGGCAGGTACACACATACATACACACTATGTACTATGGTCATCCACTGTAGCTTACCTGTACAGACAAAGAACAGCATGATGACAATAGACACTAGGTCCCAGGACAGGAGAATTTCCATGACGACCTTGGACGTGACTGACAGACAGAGAGAGAAATGTACAGAGTGGAGTGGAACTTTTGAGCCAGAGATCAGTTTCACATATCGTTAGTCTGAGGAGGAGGGAGAACAGAGGAAGTGGTCGTTTGACAGAGAAGCACAGAAGTGAGTTTCTCTGAAACATCACAGCCATTTACTCAGAGATATCACACATACCCACTCAGCAATTTATTACTGAGTGATTTATTGTGTGCTCAGAGTTGTATTTCAAGATGAACTTCACATTCAAAATGTCAAAATTAATTATTTACAACTGTATCAATGTTAAATGTCCATGGGGGGGGGGGCAACTCCAGTCCTTGGGGGCCTGATTGGTGTCACCAATAATCAACTAATCATGATCTTCAGTTAAAACTTAAATTCATTTAAATCAGGTGTATTTGCTAGGGATGGGGGAAAGGTCTGACACCAATCAGGCCCCCGAGGATTCCAGGCCGGAGCTCGGAGCATAAGCATTTCACTGTACCCTGCGATTACATCTGCGAACCTGTGCATTTGACTAATAAACTAATCTAATGTAATATCTGTTAAGAAGCGGGGTAACTGGTGAGATTCGTATCACTGTTGTCTCTCTCCCAAAACCAACGTCCTAACCATTAGACCAAGAGGCAAGTGCTACACCATGCCAGTGGTCAGCTCAGAAACTACAGATGGTGCTTATCCATCTAGACTTACCCCGACATAAGGATGTCACCAGTATTTAATGTTACTGTTAGCTCCAGTGTTATTATGTTTCCATCAGGAGTGTGACACCAAAGACTTGTGGCAAGCAGAATCAACAACCTCTACATCATTCAAGACGGTTGCTTTTTTGAGAACGTGGTCAAATTCACAGTTAACCATTGCTATGTAAATGCCAGCTGAAATGTAGCCAGGCCTTGCTTTGGCTCCAAGTCAGAGCAGGTCCGCCGAAGCCGTGAGCTAGTGAGACACGGGTACCGGCCCACGTAGGCCCACAAAGAGAGTGCAGGAGTCTGGCCTAGTGTTAGCGCTGCCAACTCCATACCACACATCCCCCTGGCAACAGGGATTTGAGCCCTGTCTTGGCCACTCTGTCTGAGCCATAGAAATAGATTATATTAAATGATGTATTATCTAAGGCCCTTCTATCCAACCTCTGTATTTCCCACAGTCATTTCATAAAGTATTGCAACTCTAAGAGGTCTGACACCCCAGAACATACTACATTCTGAACTACCTCAGTGTAGAATGTAGTACATGACATTAAGATCAGTTTCACATTGACTCAATCACATTCAATCACTTGGTGTTTTTCAATGCTTTTGACCATTTAGTTGAGTTTACTTGTCTTTACAATTGGGATGAAATGATCAACTTAAGAGTCTGTCTATATGTTCATGTGATCCATGGGTAACTATACGTTTTGTTAGTTTATGTGTGTACTTTCCCCTATAACTGTTGACAACTTGATGTGAGACTAAGATACAGAGGGTATGAGACAATCATGCATAGAGTGGGTGGCATCAAACTGATACAGGATGTGTGGTTTCAGAGAGAGGGGGGTTTGTGTGGTTTTAGACATTCCTTCTTGTACTCGTTATAACACTGTACATAGACATAATATGACATTTGAAATGTTTCTATTCATTTGAAACGTTTGTGACTGTAGTGTTTACTGCTAATTTTTGATTGTTATTTCACCTTTGTTAAATATCTATTTCCCTTTATTTGGAAATGTAAACATATGTTTCCCATGCCAATAAAGCCCTTTGAATGTAATTTAATTCAGAGACAGAGAGAGGAGAGAGGTCATGGGCAGATGAGCTCCCACATTTTCAGCATGTATGAAAAAAATAGGTAGATCTAGAGACAAACTTGGATTTTTTTGGCAGGGACATATACAGGATGCTACCCTAAACAACATAAGCTTCAAATCAAAAATCCAAACCTGCAACCTGGTTTTGGATGGAATTACCTGGAATGCTTCCTATGCCCAACGATTATTGTTCCCAAGATATACAGCAACTGCTCTGTCAAATAAACAAAAACCGGAAAACACCATCCAACCTGGAACTGAGTGAGTCATGCTTAGTCTGAAGCTAGTTTTTACTTTCAAAAGCCAAGAAGAAAAATGCATGACGATGATATATTTTACTTTATAAGGACTGAATGCTAAGGCTACCAAGCTTCCTAGGACAAAGAGATACAACTTCAATTAGCACTGACATGTGAAGTAAGAGGTGTCAAAGACCTTGAGCCCAACAATGGCAGGAACCAACCAAATAAAGACGCCTTAGAAGCACCCTCCCTCTGTTCAGAGGGAATTCAAATGCAATACCATCTGTATGTAAAGAATAATAAGACACAAAAAGAGTGCAAAATGAAGCTCCTTATGGAAAATCAAAAGACACCTTTTGCTGACTATTATACAAATTGGAACATAAGCAACCGTATCTTCCACACAGACCATCCCCTGGCATGGCACAAGCGCTATATGAACACACTACCCCTCTGTCAAGAAGGGGGGGAGGGTGTTACCGATGGAAACTAGACAACGAGGACTCTGAGTCAGCTAATATAAATCTCTATAAGTCTGGAACAGTATTGGTACAAGGCAAACGCAAACCGTTTCAGCTGGACTTTCACTGAATCAAAGAAATAGCTCAGCAAGAGAAGCTCTCCCTTAAAACTTGTTAGGGCCAGGGTACTTTTTCTCTAAATTTCCGCCTGACTGACGTGCCCAAAGTAAACTGCCTGTTACTCAGGCCCAGAAGCCAGGATATGCATATAATTGGTAGCACTGGATAGAAAACACTTTGAAGTTTGTAGATATATTAAAATAATGTCTGAGACTTTAACACAATTGATATGGTAGCAGAAAATCCAAAGAAAAAGCACCAGAACTAATTTTTTTTTAGATCCCATGCTCTTCCAATACAACGTATAGGGGCAATGTTAAATCCAGCTCCCAGAGTGCAATTCCTATGGCTTCCACTAAATGTCAACAGTATTTGTTCAAGGTTTCAGGCTTTCTACTTCCCAAACAAGGAAGAATTTTGAGTTTTGGCACTAGGACTCACAGTTGCAAATCAGTCTTTGGGCGCAATGAAGAGGATGTGCACTTGCTAATTTTACTTTTCTATTGAACATACTTCTTTCTGTATGAAATATTATAGCTTAATTACATTTTAGGGTATCTGAGGATTACATTGAAACGTAGTTTGACTTGTTTTAACAAAGTTTAGCGGTAGCTTTTTGGATTCCTTTGTCTGCAAGTTGAACGAGTGGATTACTCAAATCGATGGCGCCAACTAAACAGACTTTTTGGGATATAAAGAAGATTTTATCCAACAAAACGACCATGCAGGTTGTAGCTGGGACCCTTTGGATTGCAAACAGAGGAAGTAAGTGATTATTTAATTGCTATTTGGAATTTTATGAAGCCCGTGCTGGTTGGAAAATATGTTGAGGTGGGGGGCTGTCCTCAAACAATCGCATGGTATGCTTTTGCTGCAAAGTCTATTGTAAATTGGACAATGCAGTTAGATTAACAAGACTTTAAGCTTTTAACCAATATAAGATACCTGTATGTTCATAAATGTTTAATATTCATCATTTTTATTATTATTTATTTGAATTACACGCCCTCCAATTTCACCGGATGTTGTCGCTAGCGGGAAACCTAGCCTTAATTTCCTTCAACATAGGGGACAGAGGAAGAGTTAGTCATTCAAAATTCATGTCAACCCTATCATTTTACAGAGACCATGTCATTTACTTTGTGACTTGTTAAGCCAGATTTTACTCCTGAAATAAGTTAGGCTAGCCTGAAAAAATTTGGCTGCATACAGTACTTGAACAACTAGTATATTTTAGTCTTCACATTCTTATTCCACCAAAAATTATAGAGTTTATCTTCCACTTTGAAATGAGTATTTTGACTAGATTGTTGACAAAAAACAATGACAATTAAATCCATCGTAATCCCATTTTGTAATACAATAAAATGTAAAGAAAATCCAAGGGGTCTGAATACTTTGAGGGCACTTTTTCAGACAATATGTAATGTATGTCATATAATTACAGCTTATACTGGGTTAATTCAATTTTTCTTAATAAATAGCCTCAAATATATGTAAACAGTCCATAAATGTAAAAAAATATATATATTGTAAAGCTGTGAGTGCTATTTTTTTTTAATGGATTGAATTGAGATTTTGTTTCACTGGCCTACACACAATACCCCATAATGTCAAAGTGGAATTAAGAATTCTGACATTTTTTGCAAATTAATAAACAATGAAAAGCTAAAATGTGTTGAGTTAATAAGAATTAAATCACTTAGTTATGGCAAGCCTAAATAAGGTCAGGAGTAAAAATGTACTTAACATAATAAGTTAATAATAATAATAAGAATCATTGCACAACTACAGCAGCACAATTACAACAAGTCACATACGTTGCATGGACTCACTGTGTGCAATACGTGTTTAACATGATTTTTCAATGACTACCTCATCTCTGTACCCCACACATACATTTATCTGTAAACTGGGTGACAAATCAGATGAAGATTTTCAAAAAGTAAGTGAATATTTATTCGCTATTTGTGAATTTATGAAACCTCAAACAATCGCATGGCATGCTTTCGCTGTAAAGCCTACTGTAAATCGGATAGTGCAGTTAGATTAACAAGAATTTAAGCTTCAGTGTTGCTTGCCTCTAAGCGAGCATAAAAGGCATTTAGCTCGTCTGATATGCTCGCGTCACTGGGAAGCTCACATCTGGGTTTCCCCTTGTAGTCCATAATAGTTTTCAAACCCTGCCACATCCGATGAGCGTCAGAACCGATGCAGTAGGATTCAATCTTAATTATCCTGTATTGATGCTTTGCTTGTTTGATGGTTCGTCTGAGGGCATAGCGGGATTTCTTATAAGCTCCCGGATTAGTCTCCCGCTCCTTGAAAGCGGCAGCTCTAGCCTTTAACTCATACCAGCTGTAGAATAAATATCTTCATTCATTCAGGACAAAGAGACTTTCTGTCTGCCCTCTGTCATTCAAAAGCACAGATGTTAAACACACGAACACATCATTCTACCCAAGGCCTACTGTATCTATTAACCCTATCCCACTATCCATTTATCAGTATATTTCCCTGCCTCTCCCATGCAGGGAAGAGAAGCTTGCTAACAAGATATTTGTAATGTTATATGAGCGGTTAATAGGGACTGTATTATTTTTAGTTTGTAGAAGTTTGGTTTTATTTAGCTCACTCATCTCTCATTTCCATATTCTGTCAACAAGTTAATTTCATGACTGAACGTGAGACATAAACGGCACAATAGTGTTTTATAATTTTAATTTAAAAAAAGCTATTTATGCTTTTGCATCTTACTGTTAATAGCTGGCCTTCTTGGACAGGTCTCCCTTTTCTGACCTCAATGGGACTTCCTGGTTAAATACTAGCCGCCAGAAGTAAGGTGCTGAGTGTGCTGCAGCTCCCCGTAAAAAAAATCAGAATACATTTCATTTATTAATTAAACAAATATTTTTGTAGTTGAAAATGTTCTTTCTTCACATAAGTAGTGTGTGTACTGGGCCTTTACTAGTCTTGTATTAGCGGACCCATATACATGTAACTGTCTGTAGTGGGGGCTACATTGTTAGGATGGGGAGACATGTATATCCATCATCTTTGTTCCAGCTAAACTTGAAGAGAACATTAGGCCTACAGATTTACAAAAAGCGTGTTCAAAACATTTAACTAAATTGTTACCAGATAAGTGCAGTGAAATCTGTTGTTCTAATGAAGATCTACAAAAGTAAGTAAATAGCCGTAATAGACTAAAAGATATCTCTCCATGCTTATTAGTTGTTAATTCAACATCCACTATATATACAAAGGTATGTGGACACCCCTTCAAATTAGTGGATTAGGCTGTTTCAGTCACACCTGTTGCTGACAGGTTTATAAAATCAAGCACACAGCCATGTGTAACAGTATAGCTTCCGTCCCTCTCCTCACCCCTACCTGGGCTTGAACCAGGGACCCTCTGCACACATCAACAACAGTCACCCATCGCTCCACAAGAGCCGTGGCCCTTGCTGAGCAAGGGGAACAACTACTTCAAGGTCTTAGAGCGAGTGACATCACCGATTGAAACGCTATTAGCGTGCACCCTGCTAACTAGCTAGCCATTTCACATCGGTCACACAT
This sequence comes from Oncorhynchus tshawytscha, assembly GCF_018296145.1. Lineage (NCBI taxonomy): Eukaryota > Metazoa > Chordata > Actinopteri > Salmoniformes > Salmonidae > Oncorhynchus > Oncorhynchus tshawytscha. Next base: position 62,786,356 of record NC_056431.1, read on the forward strand.
GCAATCTCCATAGCCAAACATTGGCAGTAGAATGGCCTTACTGAAGAGCTCAATGACTTTCAATGTGGCACTGTCACCGTCATAGGTTCCAACAATTCAGTTCATCAAATTTCTTCCCTGCTCGAGCTGCCGTCAACTGTAAGTGCTGTTATTGTGAAGTGCAAACAAACAAGTGCAAACAACACAAACTCACAGGACTGCGTAGTGTGTAAAAATTGCCTGTCCACATTTGAAACAATTTTATACAGACTTCCAAACTGCCTCTGGAAGCAACGTCAGCAAAATAACTTTTTGTCGGGAGTTTCATGAAATAGGTTTCCATGGCCGAGCAGCCGCACACAAATCACCATGAGCAATGCCAAGCATCGGCTGGAGTGGTGTAAAGCTTGCCGCCATTGGGCAGTGGAGCAGTGGAAACACGTTCTCTGGAGTGAAGAATCACGCTTCACCATCTGGCAGTACGACAGACAAATCTTGGTTTGGAGGATGTCAGGAGAACGCTACCTACCCCAATGCATAGTGCCAACTGTAAAGTTTGGTGGAAGAGGAATAATGGTCTGGGGCTGTTTTTCATGGGTCGGGCTAGGCCCCTTAGTTTGTGTGAAGGGAAATCTTAATGGTAGAGCATATAATGACATCCTAGACAATTCTATGCTTCCAACTTTGTGGCAATAGTTTGGGGAAGGCTCGCTCTTGTTTCAGCATGACAATGCCCCCATGCACAAAGCAAGGTCCATGCAGAAATGGTTTGTTGAGATCAGTGTGGAAGAACTTGACTGGCCTGCACAGAGCCTTGTCCTCAACCCCATCGAACACCTTTGGGATGAATTGAAACGGCAAACTGGGGTTTCCCCTGACTTCCCATAGAGATATCTAACAGCTACTGGTCACTACAGATATTGAATTATATTTAATTTCACAAGAGAATGAAATGCATGCCTCACTCACTGCAGTATAGGTTTAATTAGCATCCAACCAATCAGTGTGTGATTAAAACCAACACAAGGAAATGTAGACTAGTACTGTACACACATACCACCCAACCACCACTACTAAGCCCACATACCTTGTTGATAAGAAAAAGGCAGGTGTGCAGACTAAGTTCATCTTTAAGCATGTTTCAACATAACGTATTTTGGGGCAGGGGATTGGGAGGAAGTTGAGACCGACTGCCGTGAACCCCCATGTGGTCCACAGAAGTGGCTCCCATAACATCAAACAGACCAAGCAGAGCCACAAAGACTCCACAGGCAACAGTGTGATCCTACATGTAGTTCCAAGGCTGAAATACAAAGATGTTACAGTGCACTAACCAAAGCAAGGCCTTGAGTAAACTTACATGACACAGTCTATTTCTAACCTGCATTCTAACGACTAACTTACTGAAAATACCTGCATTGTAACTAGACCTGCATTGTAACTACTAACTCTGTGAATTCACTGTGCAGTAATCAAAGCAAGGTCTTGAGTACTATGTTAGTGAAAATACCTACATTCTAACTACTAATGTACTGAAAAGAATTGCATTCTAACTATTCATGTAGTGAAAACACCTGAATTCTAACTACTAATGTGGTGAAAACACCTGAATTCTAACTACTAACTACCTACAGTAACTACTGGTGACCACAAATGCAATGCTACACTAATACTAGGCTAAAACAACGAATAATATAGGGTTAATCAGTGATAGGGTTAAAAACTTCTTAGGGCTGAGATCCCGCTAAGTGGGATCGATATGACAACAGCCAGTGAAAGTGCAGGGCGCCAAATTCCAAACAACAGAAATCCCATAATTAAAGTTCCTCAAACATACAACTATTTCACACCATTTTAAAGATACAATTCTTGTTAATCCCACCACAGTATCCGATTTAAAATAGGCTTTACTGCAAACGCACCACAAACGTTTATGTTAGGTCAGAGCCAAGTCACAGAAAAACAGCCATTTTTCCAGCCAAAGAGAGGAGTCACAAAAAGCACAAATAGAGATAGAATTAATCACTAACCTTTGATGATCTTCATCAGGTGACACTCATAGGACTTCATGTTACACAATACATGTATGTTTTGTTAGATAAAGTTCATATTTATATAAAAAAAAATCTCAGTATACATTGTCGCGTTATGTTCAGTTTTGATAGCGTGCATCTAAGTGGTAGGTGTAGGAGTCAGGCGCAGGAGAGCAAGGATGTCTGAGAAGCGTGTTTTAATAAGAAAGTCCACCAACACAGGAATGGCACAATCGAAAAAGGTACAACGCCCTCGACAACAGAAAATCCGTACAAATGCACGGAGGAACAAACAAAGTTCCGACACTCATATACTTCAGAACCCTTGAAAACAAATAACGGTAATACCTAGTCGAGCACCTCACAATAATAAATAATCCCGCACAAACTTAGGCAGGCAACAGGTTACAATTATACACACAGAAATGAATGCAAATGAAACCAGGGGCCTGTTGCACAAAAGTAGAATTAAGACATCCGGGATAAATGACTCAGCTGAGCTCAATGAAGCCAAAACATGTGCGTCCAGGCTTAATTGGTTGCACAAAGACCAAGCCAGGATGAGCAGACACGGATTCATTAAGCCAGGTGAAACCAATCCTGGATAGGTGCGCGCTCACGGCTCACTCAAATAGACCCCGCCACAGATCACAGATTAACTGATTTACCATGGCAACTAGAGTCGCGTACTTTTCCCGTCGGAAGCACAAATCCTCATGGAGGCATACGAGGAGGTAAAAGATATAATTAAGAAGAAAGGCAACACCGCCACAGTGATAAAGCAAAGAGAAAAAGCGTGGCAACATAGTGCGTATTAATAAAAGGACACCACATCCTGCCAAATTCCAGCTGCGCTAATTGTATTGTGTTCACAGAGCTCACAAGCTATCAGAAAGTTGTATGGCAACCACCTCCGGCGCCAAATAGAACTGGCAGACATAGACATTCAGTACAAGAAGAAAAAGATGGAAAATCTTGCACTGGAGTTCGAAATAAAAAAGAGGACAATTAGGAAACTGGACCTTGAAATAAAAAAACTTGAGAGGGAGGTGAGATATGCCTTCAATGTACACTGTATGCTAACTGTAACACAAATGTATTAATCATTATTTTTCTTTCCTCCCCCAGCTCCAAGAAGATGACACAGCTCAAAATAAAAATTAGGTATATTCTCGTAAAGTCAAGTGAGCCATGACATATGAGCTCTTATTGTGAGCACACAGGACGGTGGCATCTTTCTAAGGTTTTTTTTATTTTCCCAGCAATCAGTACAACCAAGTCATCGTTATAAGGCATCGCCCTCTTTTGCCCACCCCCAGCACCAGGTGTGGCCACTAGCCTATATGAAGGCCCAAAATTGTGTGTTCCTTTCTGCTCTGACAATGGCATGCCCATTCGTGCGAGATGTGGTGGATGAAGAAGCACTTGTGCTGAGGAGAGCCTTCAGGCGAGAAAGGGTCTTCAGGGACCGGTTGGACCCACTGGCCTTCCCTGATGACCATCTATATGAAAGATACAGGTTTTCTGCAGATGGCATCAGGTATCTATGCAGACTACTGGGTCCCAGGATTAAGCACCGCACTGCACGGAGCCATGCACTGAGTGTGGAGCAAATGGTTTGTGTGGCCTTGCGCTTTTTGCTAGTGGAGCCTTCCTGTACTCAGTGGGGGATGCAGAACAGCTGAACAAGGCCACAATTTGCCGCACAATAAGGAGTGTGTGTCTGGCTATCAAAGCATTAGCAGATGTCTTCATCTCCTTCCCTGGCCACAGAAGACTCTGTGACATCAAAGAGGAGTTCTATAGGATTGCAGGTAAGAGGATCTACAAATTACAGGACAACTGTTAACACATAGTAGGATACTCATTACTTTGTGTGACAGGTTTCCCCAATGTCATTGGTGCAGTGGACTGCACACACATAAGGATAAAAGCCCCCTCAGGTGCCCATGAGGCCGATTTTGTGAATAGGAAATCCTTTCACAGCATTAATGTTCAGGTGAACATAACTTTTTGATATTGTCCATTGACGAACACTCTGCATTGCCAGTGATGTGCATTGATTGGTGTAATATTCCTCATCTTATGATTTCAGATGGTCTGCAATGCTGACTGTGTGATCAGCAATGTTGTGGCAAAATGGCCTGGCTCAGTCCATGACTCCAGAATCTTTCGGGCCTCTGAAATCTATCAGTGCCTATCACAAGGTAAGCCACACAACCCCTATTTATAACCATCATGGCTGTGTCAAGAATATCACTGTGTTTATGAGGTAGTAATGATGAGATTTTGTGTTGACAGGTGAATTCTCTGGTGTGTTGCTGGGAGACAGGGGTATGGCTGCCAGCCTTTTCTCCTGACACCTTTCACAGACCCCCAGGAAGCACAGCAGGCCTACAACCATGCCCATGCCAGGACCAGGGCCAGAGTTGAAATGACCTTTGGCCTCCTGAAGGCACGCTTTCACTGCCTTCACAAATTAAGGGTCAGCCCTGTTAGGGCATGTGATATTACTGTGGCTTGTGCTGTCCTCCACAATGTGGCCTGCCTGAGGAAGGAGAGGGCCCCCAGAGTGCCACCAGCCATGGACTGGGACAATCCGGCAATCTTCCCTGATGACGACAGTGGTCGGCTGCTGAGGGACCAATATGTGTTGAATTATTTTAGTTAGTATGTGTGCTTTCAATTTTGGTTAAATATGTCCTGCGGTGGCAGAGGAATTTGGGTTTTTTGGGTTCGTTTTGACGCCAATTTGGCCTCTTATGATGTTTGTGCGGTATACTGTGTGTAATACAAGGCTGCAGGGAGGCTACTGCATCCATTCATTTGTCTGTTCAGTTGATGTGTATGGATTTGTCCTGCATTTATTTTAGTGTGCAGACATGCAGGGTGTGTTATATACAGACCTTTGAATGTGTATGTATCATTTTGTATAATATGCTTGGATTCTGTGCTTTCCATCTTGTAGAGTCACTGTGACTTCAGTTTCGAAAGGAGCTGATGGTTTACCTGCTTTGTTTTGTCCTTATTCAATAAAGGAACATAATGTTACACATTGTGTTTTTATATTCATATGGAATGTGTATTTGTTTATATGACAGAGTACTAGGGCCACACTGAAGAAAAAGGATAAAGTCATAAATTTATGAGGCTGGTTCTTTCTGCAGAAAAGCTACATATTGTTTTTACAGTTTTGATACTTATGACAATGTGATACTTAATATTCTGGCACATCAGCATGTCTTTGTTTATGAAACCATACTGAAGTACAATTTCACGAAATGCCCCACATCTGTCATTTTAACAACTGTCCTCCTTTAAAACAACTGGTTACAATATTATGACTTGTGTTTTTTCCCCTCTGTGGCCCTAATATTCTATCATTTTATATATAGCCTTATAGTCTATGGGAAACTGTAAATTATCTAATGATAGCAACATCATCTAAAAATCATTTTTTATCCAAAATCATTGAAATTAATGATCACAAACGTTTAAATAATAACAGTGGGTCTAGTTATATGTGATAACAATGTATAGTGAGCAGTGAAATAACTATTGGTTTCCATTTGTGGTGACTGCTGACTGACATTAGGGATGAGATTAAATAGATCCTGGAATTTAGCCTGGTCTGGAGCAGGCTAGCTCCACAGAATAAATCTCCATGGTAATTTATACCATAACATATCCTCCTGCCCCCTATCCATCTTTAGTGCAACCGGATTACGGATCAATTGAGCCAGGATCACCAAGATATCCTGGCTTAATCCCTTATCCTAGTTTTGTGCAACAGGCCCCAGGTGTGAAAAAGAATCACAGACAAAACAAACAGAAAAGGAAAAAGGGATCGGTGATGGCTAGTAGACCGGCGACGCCGACCCCCGAGCTCCGCCCGAACAGGGACAGGAGCTACCTTCGGTAGAAGTCGTGACAGTACCCCCCCCCCTGACGCCGACGCAGGCCTCGAGGATGACCCCGAGTACGAGGCGCAGGGCGATCCGGATGGAGGAGGTGAAACTCCCTCAGCATAGGTGGGTCCAATCCGTCCTCCTCCGGCACCCAGCATCTCTCCTCCGGACCGTACCCCTCACAATCCACGAGTTACTAAAGACCCCCCACCCGACGCCTCGAGTCCAGTATGGACCGAAATGCATTCGATGTCCAGGGGGGCGGAGGGACCTCCCGCACCTCAGCTTCTTGAAGCGGACCAGCCACCACCGGCCTGAAGAGAGACACATGAAACGAGGGGTTAATATGGTAATAAGGGGGAAGCTGTAACCTATGAAACGCCTCGTTTATTCTCCTCAGGACTTTAAACAGCCCCACAGCCCCAGCTTCCGGCAGGGCAGGCGTAGGGGCAGGTTTCGGGTCGAGAGCCAGACCCGGAACACCGGGGCCTCGCTGCGGTGGCGGACAGCACTTGCTTTCTGCCGCCCCTCGGCCCAATTTAAGGTACCTGTGGTCGGCCTCCCAGGTCTCCCTTGAGCGCCTCACCCAATCGTCCACCACAGGAGCCTTGGTCTGGCTCTGATGCCATGGTACCAGAACCGGCTGATAGCCCAACATGCACTGGAAGGGCGATAGATTCGTAGAGGAGTGGCGGAGTGAGTTCTGGGTTTCTCTGCCCAGGGGATATACTTCGCCCACTCCCCTGGCCGGTCCTGGCGATACGACCGCAGAAACCTACCCACATCCTGGTTCACTCTCTGCACCAGCATCCACACAGGTTGCAAATACAATCTCATTCTCCCCAACAACAGGAGGAGCATTGACTGTCACACTCCCCACATGAGGAACTATGACCAGAAAACAAACCAACAGAGAACAGAAAACATGAACAAGACATCAATTGTAAATGTGGAATTATACATGATAAAACTACCAAACACACACGCACAGCCCGTCATGTGAAACTTATTCAAATGCTCATGTCACATGACCAACACACTTTAAATGAACCCTTTCATGTTCTCTATCTGGCCAATTGCAATATACATCATTAGTAGCTATACATTTACTGTATTGTAGGTTTGGGCAAATCCAGTTTTAACAGGTTTTAGCTTACCCTGATGAGAGATACTTGCACCTGAGGTATTACGTTTCACACACACATCACACAAGCTGTTTTTCATCTTCAGTAGTTCCACTGAAAAACATTGACAGCCCATTGATTATACTGTTAAGGGATGCTGTATATAGTGGTGTGTGTGTGTATATATATTGTGGAGTACAGCAGGTCAGCCACCAGGGGGAGATTCGTAGAGGCCTGGTGACAGACGGAGTATACATCACCAGGCGATGGCTCCATCTACTGGACGTGACAGGTCTCGACGGGCTCTCCGGCCAGGACTAATTGGGGCTGATTGCTCACCAGCTGTGCAAGGCCCACAAAGCTGCCAGAAGGGCAGCACACAGGGGAGAGTGGGGGGAAGAAAGGACTCCCGTATAGTTGGGGATGGTTGCAGGGATGAGGAGGGAGTTCAGTTTTGTGCCCGAAAGGATACAGCGTGTCTGATCTGTGTAAACGTCTTGACCAAACCCCCTGTTCTGTCACTATATATATATATATATGCCAGTGCTCCACCATTAGGTAACTATTCTGCCCAAAATGCAGCAACTACACTTTTGGTCAAATTGAGTTAAAGACTGAAATCAGGCTTTGTAGTATCTGTTTTATATTGTGTCCGGGTTTAATTATGTTCCGTTTCAAAGAAAACGTAGCTTGGAATTTGCTGTAACTTCAAAGTCCAAGTAAAAACCAAGTTAATGTAACATATACACCGGGAGTCAGGAAGAATATGCAAAAGGTGAGTTTAATAATGAAACGATACAAATGAACAAACATGAGAAGCATACTGAACTTGAGAGAAAACAATGCTCCCTCATGACAACAGAGGGAGAAATAAAGAGGGAGTAATCAAAGAAAAAATGATGACCAGGTGTGCATAATGATGGGGAACAGGTGTGCGTAATCTAGTTGCCAGGGCCAGTGTTCAGTAGACTGGCGACGTTGAGCGCCAGAGGGAGGGAAAAGGAGTAGGCGTGACAGCTAATTTACTGCACTTAGGTTTGGTACCACCATGTTATGACTGCAGTTTTAAACATGGCATCAGTCTGGATGTAATCAGGCTACCGAAGCGCATACAGTGGGGCGAAGTCATCAGCACACTCCACACAAGTAACGTTGCCCCCTGGTGGGATTCCCCGGGATTCCGAAGTTTCCTGGATCACCTTGTACTCAGACCATTTTGGTAGATAGGCCTGAAGAATCCCTGTGTCCAGAAGATTCCATCGGATGTGGCAGGGCTTACAAACTATTACGGACTGGATTTCCCTTTGTAGTCCGTAATAGTTTGCAAGCCCTGCCACAATACTGCTAAATAGTTAGTCCGGGTAGCTATTTGGTTAACTATTTAACTATCTTGATTGACACTTTTTGCACAAATGTTTTTTTACTCATCACATACGCTGCTACTACTGTTTACTATCTATCACTTTATTCCTAATTATATGTACATACAGTATCTACCTCAATTATCTCATACCACTACACATCGAGACTGTACTGGTACCCTTTTATCGTTACTTATTGTCTATCTATAATTACTTGTAATTTTACTTGTTTTTACTTTCTATTATTTCTCTATTTTCTTTCTCTCTGCATTGTTGGGAAGGACCTGTCAGTAACATTTCACTGTTAATCCACACCTGTTGTTTACGAAGCATGTGATGAATAACATTACATTTTATTTAGATGTTATTTTATTTCGGCCTTGGATACATTCTTTGAATAGTCCTCTGAATAGAAAAATAAAGCAAAGGTGCCAATGCCATTTAGAAAGAGATATATCTGAGATATATTGCATTTAATTCCTAGATAAAAGCATAATACCTAGATTTTAGACCATGGGTTTGTTGCTATGCTGTAAACAAGCAAAGCAACAACCCCTAAGCACCACCTTCTGGCTATAGAGTGCAGAGGTGTATCTGTCTCTCATGCTCTGGTACAAATGACGTCCATATATTTCCATCACCTCAGCACTGTTGTTATCAGTTGGTCAATGCCTGAAATGAAAATGCTGTACATTCTCTCACCCAGCACCTCCCCTCACTCTCTCACCCAGCACCTCCCCTCACTCTCTCACCCAACACTGTCGTCTTTCTGTTTAATCTATCTCCTTTTTTATCTCTCAGTCTTGTGGGTCCATGTTGATGGTGTTGTGCAGCATCAGTTGCTAGGCAATTTTCATAAATCACCTCCTCGTTGCATTGTTGGACATAAAGATAGCCTTGGTTTCAGTTGACCCCAGTCTAATCAAATACCACACCATACCAACGGAGACCTACGGACACCTTTACCAACCCATTTCACATTAAAGGCCAATTACATGTAAAAGTTCAATGTAAATTGTCATTTCAGGAACATTACATTGCACACTCTTGGCATTCTCTCAAACAGCTTCACCTGGAATACTTTTCCAACGGTCTTGAAGGAGTTCCACATATGCTGAGCACTTTGCTGCTTTTCCTTTACTCTGTTGTCCAACTCATCCCAAACCATCTCAATTGGGTTGAGGTTGGGGAATCGTGGAGGTGAGGTCATCTGATGCAGCACTCCATCACTCTCCTGCTTGGTCAAATAGCCCTTACACAGCCTGGAGGTGTGTTGGGTCATTTTCCTGTTGGAAAAACAAAAGATAGTCCCAATAAGTGTACTCCAGATGGGGTGGCGTATCGCTGCAGAATGCTGTGGTAGCCATGCTGGTTAAGTTTGCCTTGAATACTAAATAAATCACTGACAGTGTCACCAGCAAAACACCATCACACCTCCTCCTCCATGCCTCACGGTAGGAACCACACATGCGGATATCGTCCGCTCACCTACTCTGCATCTCACAAAGACACAGCGTTTGGAACCAAAAATCTAACATTTGGATTTATCAGACCAAAGGACAGATTTCCAATGGTTTAATGTCCATTGCTTGTGTTTCTTGGCCCAAGCAAGTCTCTTCTTCTTATTGGTGTCCTTTGGTAGTGGTTTCTTTGCAGCAATTCGGACATGAAGGCCTGATTCACGCAGTCTCCTCTGAACAGTTGATGTTGAGATGTGTCTGTTACTTGAACTCTGTAAAGAATTTATTTGGGCTGCAATTTATGAGGCTGGTAACTCTAATGAACTAACTTTAATGAACTTCCTTTCTTGTGGTGGTCCTTATGAGAGACAGTTTCATCATAGTGCTTGACATTTTCCAGATTGACTGATCTTCATGTCTTATGTAATGATGGACTGTCATTTCTCTTTGCTTATTTGAGCTGTTCTTGCCATAATATGGACTTGGTCTTTTACCAACTAGGTCTATCTTCTGTATACCACCCCTACCTTGTAACAACACAACTGAAGGACAGAAATGTATTTTAACAAGACAAATGAACTTTTAACAAGGCACACCTATTAATTGAAATGCATTTAAAGTGACTACCTCATGAAGCTGGTTGAGAGAATGCCAAGATTGTGCAAAGCTTTCATCAAGACAAAGGGTGGCTACTTTGAAGAATCTCAAATATAAAATATATTTTAATTTGTTTAACACTTTTTTGGTTACTACGTGATCCATAAGTGTTATTTCATAGTTTTGATGTCTTCACTATTATTCTGCAATGTAGAAAATAGTACAAATAAATTAAAACTCTGGAATGAGTAGGTGTGTCCAAGCTTTTGACTGGTACTGTATATTAAAGACTATTTCTAGGCTGCTATAGGACTCTGGAAGTAACACATTCAAACCTCAGCCACAGGTATACACCAAACATTGAAATACACATAGAAAGGTTTAATCTTGCAAGGGTTGGTTGTATAATTTAAACCAGTCACATATGTGCCTATATATGTGTCCTGGTCACTTATAGCAGTGTTTCACTCCTCCACCCTTATCTTTGTCTTCCCCTCTTTCTCCCTGCCCCCCCACTCTCTTCCTCTGTCTCTTTCCATCTCCTTTCTTTCTCCCCCCTCTTTCTCCTGTAATAGAGATCTGTAGTATAGACCGAGTGTTAGCCAACATTAAAGCAGATTAACATGGTTGATGCACGCATCAAACACTATCTGTTTGTGATGATAGAACTATGATGCATTGGTGGAGAATTTGATTTGAATCGCAGAAAGTTGAAATAGCTCAACTTATACAATATACTTCAACCCTATGCAACTATGTACGAGTGTGTGTGTGTGCATGTATAGTGGGGCCAAAAAGTATTTAGTCAGCCACCAATTGTGCAAGTTCTCCCACTTAAAAAGATGAGAGAGGCCTGTAATTTTCATCATAGGTACACTTCAACTATGACAGACCAAATTAAAAATCGCATTGTAGGATTTTTAATGAATTTATTTGCAAATGATGGTGGAAAATAAGTATTTGGTCAATAACAAAAGTTTATCTCAATACTTTGTTATATACCCTTTGTTGGCAATGACAGAGGTCAAACGTTTTCTATAAGTCTTCACACACTGGTTTTCACACACTGTTGCTGGTATTTTGGCCCATTCCTCCATGCAGATCTCCTCTAGAGCAGTGATGTTTTGGGGCTGTTGCTGGGCAACATGGACTTTGAACTCCCTCCAAAGATTTTCTATGGGGTTGAGATCTGGAGACTGGCTAGGTCACTCCAGGACCTTGAAATACTTCTTACGAAGTCACTCCTTCGTTGCCCGGGTGGTGTGTTTGGGATCATTGTCATGCTGAAAGACCCAGCCACGTTTCATCTTCAATGCCCTTGCTGATGGAAGGTTTTCACTCAAAATCTCACGATACATGGCCCCATTCATTTTTTCCTTTACACGGATCAGTCGTCCTGGTCCCTTTGCAGAAAAACAGCCCCAAACCATGATGTTTCCACCCCCATGCTTCACAGTAGGTATTGTGTACTTTGGATGCAACTTAGCATTCTTTGTCCTCCAAACACGACGAGTTGAGTTTTTACCAAAAAGTAACATTTTGGTTTCATCTGACCATATGACATTCTCCCAGTCTTCTTCTGGATCATCCAAATGCTCTCTAGCAAACTTCAGACGGGCCTGGACATGTCCTGGCTTAAGCAGGGGGACACGTCTGGCACTGCAGGATTTGAGTCCCTGGCGGCGTAGTGTGTTACTGATGGTAGGCTTTGTTACTTTGGTCCCAGCTCTCTGCAGGTCATTCACTAGGTCCCCCCGTGTGGTTCGGGGATTTTTGCTCACTGTTCGTGTGATAATTTTGACCCCACGGGGTAAGATCTTGCGTGGAGCCCCAGATCGAGGGAGATTATCAGTGGTCTTGTATGTCTTCCATTTCCTAATAATTGCTCCCACAGTTGATTTCTTCAAACCAAGCTGCTTACCTATTGCAGCATTCAGTCTTCCCAGCCTGGTGCAGGTCTACAATTTTGTTTCTGGTGTCCTTTGACAGCTTTTTGGTCTATTTACCATAGTGGAGTTTGGAGTATGACTGTTTGAGGTTGTGGACAGGTGTCTTTTATACTGATAACAAGTTCAAACAGGTGCCATTAATACAGGTAACGAGTGGAGGACAGAGGAGCCTCTTAAAGAAGAAGTTACAGGTCTGTGAGAGCCAGAAATCTTGCTTTTTGTAGGTGACCAAATACTTATTTTCCACCATAATTTACAAATAAATTCATAAAAAATCCTACACTGTGATTTTCTGGATTTGTTTTCTCATTTTGTCTGTCATAGTTGAAGTATACCTATGATGAAAATTACAGGCCTCTCTCATCTTTTTAAGTGGGAGAACTTGCACAATTGGTGGCTGACTAAGTAAATTTTTTGCCCCACTGTATGTCCAAATAGCCACTTGTTGTAAGCGTGTTCAGCCCAGTAATCCATCTTCATGAGGCGCAGGCACTTCATCCAGACAAAAACTCGAAAAGTTCCGTTACAGTCCTTTAGAAACATGTCAAACGATGTATGGAATCAATCTTTAGGATGTTTTTAACATAAAACATCAATAATGTTCCAACCGGAGAATTCCTTTGTCTTCAGAAAAGCACTGGAACGAGAGGTAACTCTGTCGGGAGCGCGCGTCATGAGACCAAGACTCTCTGCCAGACCACTGACTCAAAGAGGTGTTATGAGCCCCTCCTTTAGAGTAGAATCCTCATTCAAGTTTCTAAAGACGGTTGACATCTAGTGGAAGCAGTAGGAAGTGCAACTTTATCCATCTCTCAATGTGTATTCGGTAGGCCAAGCTTTGAAAAACTACAAACCTCAGATGTCCCACTTCCTGGTTGGATTTTTCTCAGGTTTTCGCCTGCCATATGAGTTCTGTTATCCTCACAGACATCATTCAAACAGTTTTAGAAACTTCAGAGTGTTTCCTATCCAATACTACTAATAATAATATGCATATACTAGCATCTCGGACAGAGTAGGAGGCAGTTCACTCTGTGCACGCTATTCATCCAAATGTGAAAATGCTGCCCCCTATCCCAAAAAGGTTCAGGTCTGGGGAGTTTCCTGGCCATGGACCCAAAATATCAATGTTTTTTAGTTATCACTTTTGCCTTATGGCAAGGTGCTCCATCAAGTTGGAAAAGGCGTTGTACGTCACCAAACTGTTCCTGCATTGTTGGGAGAAGTTGCTCTCAGAGGATGTGTTGGTACCATTCTTTATTCATGGCTGTGTTCTTAAGCAAAATTGTGAGTGAGCCCACTCCCTTGGCTGAGAAGTAACCCCACACATGAATGGTCTCAGGATGCTTTACTGTTTGCATGACACAGGACTGATGGTAGCGCTCACCTTGTTTTCTCCGGACAAGCTTTTTTCCAGATGCCCCAAACAATCGGAAAGTAGATTCATCAGAGAAAATGACTTTACCCGAGTCCTCAGCAGTCCAAATCCCTGTACCATTTGCAGGTCAATCAGCATGACAGAGTGATCTCCAGCCTTGTCCTTGTCAACACTCACACGTGTTAACGAGAGAATCACTGACATGATGTTAGCTGGTCCTTTTGTGGCAGGGCTTAAATGCAGTGGAAATGTTTTTGGGGATTCATTTCATTTGCATGGCCAAGAAGGACTTTGCAATTAATGGCAATTCATCTGATCACTCTTCATAACATTCTGGAGTATATGCAAATTGCCATCATACAAACTGAGGCAGCAGACTTTGTGAAAATTTATATCTGTGTCATTCTCAAAACTTTTGGCCACGACTGTATACTAACTCTATTTTATCAATTTACCAATCGGGCTTCAGGAAGATGCATAGCACTATTGCAGCAGCACAATTACAACAAGTCACATAAGTTGCATGGACTCACTGTGAGTGCAATAAGTGGTTAACATGATATTTGAAAGACTACCTCATTGCTGTACCCCATACATACAATTATCTGTTACGTCTTATTAAGTCTGTCAGTTGAGCAGTGAATTTCAAACACAGATTCCACCACAAAGACCAGGGAGGTTTTCCAATGCCTCGCAAAGAAGGGCACCTATTGGTAGGCGCTTTTTTTTAAAGCAGACATTGAATATTCCTTTCAGCACGATGAAGTTATTACGCTATGGATGTTGTATCAATATACCCAGTCACTAAAACAAATAAATGCGTTCTTCCTAATTAAGTTGCTGGAGAGGAAGAAAACCTCCCAAGGGTTTCACAGTGAGGCCAATCGTGACTTTAAAACAGTTACAGAGTTTAATGGCTGTAATTGGAGAAAATTGAGGATGGATCAACAACATTGTTGTTACTCCACAATACCACCTAAATGACCGAGTGAAAAGGAAGAAGCCTGTACAGAATACAAGTATTCAAAAACATGCATCCTGTTTGTAAGAAATGTTGTAAAATAAATGTTGCAAAGAAATGAACTTTAAGTCCTGAATAGAAAGCATTATGTTTTAGGAGTAGTACACAGCATTGTACGAGATATTCCGTTTCTTAGCAATTTCTCGCATGGAATAGCTGTAACGTTTGTCGTTGGGAGAAAGAGAGGAGGACCAATGCGCAGCGTGGTAAGTGTTCATAGCTTTTAATGACGTACTAGAACACTGAACAAAACAATAAATAACAAACCAACAGTCCCGTAAGGTGAAAGACAAAAACACTAAACAGGAAATAATCACCCACAACTCAGAATGAAACCAGGCTACCTAAGTATGGTTCTCAATCCGGGACAATGATTAACAGCTGCCTCTAATTGAGAAACATACCAGGCCATACACATACAATCCCAAATCATAGAAAAAAGAACATAGACAACCCACCCAACTCATGCCCTGACCATACTAAAACAAAGACATAACAAAAGAATTAAGGTCAGAACGTGACAAAAAGCCTTAACTTCTCAGAACAAGAACAGACTGATAAGTTTTGAAAGTTCTTTGTTAGTTGTCATTTTGAACCTGTAATCAAACACACAAATGCTGATGCTCCAGATACTCAACTAGTCTAAAGAAGGCCAGTTGTATTGCTTCTTTAATCAGGATAACAGTTTTCATCTGCGCTAACATAATTGCAAAATTGTTTTCTAATGATCAATTAGCCTTTTAAAATGATAAACTTGGATTAGCTAACACAACGAGCCATTGGAACACAGGAGTTATGGTTGCTGACAATGGGCCTCTGTAGATATTCCATGAAACATCAGCCATTTCCAGCTACAATAGTCATTTACAACATGAACAATGGCTACACTGAATCAATTTAATGTTATTTTAATGGTAAAAAATAGTGCTTTTCATTCAAAACAAGGACATTTCTAAGTGACTCCCAACTTTTGAATGGTAGTGTATCTAAATGAGATATTTCTGGATTTCATTTGATACATTTTCCCCCAAACTTTTAAACATATTTTCTCTTTATCATTATGGGGTATTGAGTTTAGATGGGTGAGACATTTTTCTCCAATTGAATACATGTTTAATTCAGCTGTAACAAAACGTTGAATAAGTCAAAGGGTATGAATACTTTCTGGAGACAATGTATATGTTTTGTCAAGGTTTGTATCACAACTAAAGTGGCCAAATAAATCCAAAAGTAGCCTATAGGCCTACAGTAGGACCCCTGGAACACAGTGGGAGTGCACAGAGCCTAGTTAAACGTGTTCTTATAAACCCTGTTTTATAAGTCCATTGGTACTTAGACTGGCCACTATTTAAAAGAGGATTACAGCGTTCTTGCGCGGCTGTATTTTTTGCTAAATTCTTCAAATAAAACACATTGATTCACTTTACAACCGGTATAGCCTATAATCTTGTAATGAATACTCAGGGAGAAAAAGGTGTAGATTCACACGCAGAGCGCGGCAGGTGTTTATTTCTCCTTTGCAGAAGGCAGGAACCGTGATCACAGGTAGGCAAACAGGCAGGTGAAACAAAGCCTACAACTGGTTCTCACAAACGAGCTAGGAAAAGGCTTAGTAGAGTCAAAACAAACAATACCTCACAAAGGCACAAACAGAATGAACTGAACTAAATAAGGAGCTGATGAGACCAGGTGATAAGCTAACACAGGTGAAATCAAATAACAAAAATGAAATGTTTGTCTCCCTGTGATGTGCAACCAGTGACAGAGGCGTGATACTGAGTTGCTGAGGAAGTTTTTACAAAATATCACAAGAAAAACACAGTACATCAGACACTGTAATAACAAAAAAAATGTTCCTCTCCTCAAAGAAGTTACTCTTTACATCCTCTGCCCTCTACATCAGATTCAGAACACTGCCTCTGCCCAGACTCCTAACATGATTACTATACAGACCATGTAACCATAGACTAGCGGCTGAGAGGCTGTCAGTGGAAAGTTCCCATGGGGACTGATCCTCATGGGAGTGGCTGAAATTGGAGTGCTTCAACCCAACCCACATGGCTTTATGGCTTTGAAGCATTCAGCTGTGTCATTCCACAGTTCAGTAATTTTTCCAACACAAAGGAGAAAGAAGGTAAGAACAGTTGTACTACATGGAAAAAAGATAACAACTGATGTTTTTACAGGGTTGGGGAGCAACTAGGGCTACACATTTTGGTACATTTTGCTGCTGACTAACCAACCAACTCCCATTTAGCGATTAATAAATGATTAAATTTGTTTTTTTAACAGTAAAATTACATGACCAACAGAAAAACATGCCACAATAGCAAGCCTATCAACTACTGTAAAGAAGCAGACAATGTAATACACCTTGTTGAAACATTTGCCAAAATGTAAAAAACACTGTTGTAAAAGACACATCTGATGTGAGCCATTTCATATCACAGAGGTGAAAATCTCCATTAGAAAAGTAGGGATAAATCGGCTTGGCTGCAATGGCTGCAAGACTTGTCATCTCATGTTTACCGAAGATAAACACACTTTTTTTCACATTTTTGCAGCCATTACTGACAAAATAATCAAATGTAACATTTTTGATAAAAACTCTACATGGAAAGCAGAAAGCTGCATTTTTGTGGACAGAGTTCTCTACTCAAATGTATTTCTCTCTGGATCTGTTTGTTGTCCCTCTCTCTCTGGATCTGTTTGTTGTCCCTCTCTCTCTGGATCTGTTTGTTGTCCCTCTCTCTCTGGATCTGTTTGTTGTCCCTCTCTCCCTGGATCTGTTTGTTGTCCCTCTCTCCCTGGATCTGTTTGTTGTCCCTCTCTCTGGATCTGTTTGTTGTCCCCTCTCTCTGGATCTGTTTGTTGTCCCTCTCTCTCTGGATCTGTTTGTTGTCCCTCTCTCTGGATCTGTTTGTTGTCCCCTCTCTCTGGATCTGTTTGTTGTCCCCTCTCTCTGGATCTGTTTGTTGTCCCTGTTTGTTGTCCCTCTCTCTGGATCTGTTTGTTGTCCCTCTCTCTCTGGATCTGTTTGTTGTCCCTCTCTCTCTGGATCTGTTTGTTGTCCCTCTCTCTCTGGATCTGTTTGTTGTCCCTCTCTCTCTGGATCTGTTTGTTGTCCCTCTCTCTCTGGATCTGTTTGTTGTCCCTCTCTCTCTGGATCTGTTTGTTGTCCTCTCTCTCTGGATCTGTTTGTTGTCCCTCTCTCTGGATCTGTTTGTTGTCCCTCTCTCTCTGGATCTGTTTGTTGTCCCTCTCTCTCTGGATCTGTTTGTTGTCCCCTCTCTCTGGATCTGTTTGTTGTCCCTCCTCTCTCTGGATCTGTTTGTTGTCCCTCTCTCTCTGGATCTGTTTGTTGTCCCTCTCTCTCTGGATCTGTTTGTTGTCCCTCTCTCTCTGGATCTGTTTGTTGTCCCTCTCTCTCTCTGGATCTGTTTGTTGTCCCTCTCTCTCTGGATCTGTTTCTTGTCCCTCTCTCTCTGGATCTGTTTGTTGTCCCTCTCTCTCTGGATCTGTTTGTTGTCCCTCTCTCTCTGGATCTGTTTGTTGTCCCTCCCTCTCTGGATCTGTTTGTTGTCCCTCTCTCTCTGGATCTGTTTGTTGTCCCTCTCTCTCTGGATCTGTTTGTTGTCCCTCTCTCTCTGGATCTGTTTGTTGTCCCTCTCTCTCTGGATCTGTTTGTTGTCCCTCCTCTCTCTGGATCTGTTTGTTGTCCCTCTCTCTCTGGATCTGTTTGTTGTCCCTCTCTCTCTGGATCTGTTTGTTGTCCCTCCCTCTCTGGATCTGTTTGTTGCCCCTCTCTCTCTGGATCTGTTTGTTGTCCCTCTCTCTCTGGATCTGTTTGTTGTCCCTCTCTCTCTGGATCTGTTTGTTGTCCCTCTCTCTCTGGATCTGTTTGTTGTCCCTCTCTCTCTGGATCTGTTTGTTGTCCCTCCCTCTCTGGATCTGTTTGTTGTCCCTCCCTCTCTGGATCTGTTTGTTGTCCCTCTCTCTTTGGATCTGTTTGTTGTCCCTCTCTCTCTGGATCTGTTTGTTGTCCTCTCTCTCTCTGGATCTGTTTGTTGTCCCTCTCTCTCTGGATCTGTTTGTTGTCCCTCTCTCTCTGGATCTGTTTGTTGTCCCTCTCTCTGGATCTGTTTGTTGTCCTCTCTCTCTGGATCTGTTTGTTGTCCCTCCCTCTCTGGATCTGTTTGTTGTCCCTCTCTCTCTGGATCTGTTTGTTGTCCCTCTCTCTCTGGATCTGTTTGTTGTCCCTCTCTCTCTGGATCTGTTTGTTGTCCCTCTCTCTCTGGATCTGTTTGTTGTCCCTCTCTCTCTGGATCTGTTTGTTGTCCCTCTCTCTCTGGATCTGTTTGTTGTCCCTCTCTCTCTGGATCTGTTTGTTGTCCTCTCTCTCTGGATCTGTTTGTTGTCCCTCTCTCTCTGGATCTGTTTGTTGTCCCTCCCTCTCTGGATCTGTTTGTTGTCCCCTCTCTCTCTGGATCTGTTTGTTGTCTCTCCCACTCTGGATCTGTTTGTTGTCCTCTCTCTCTGGATCTGTTTGTTGTCCCTCTCTCTCTGGATCTGTTTGTTGTCCCTCTCACTCTGGATCTGTTTGTTGTCCCTCTCTCTCTGGATCTGTTTGTTGTCTCTCCTCTCTCTCTGGATCTGTTTGTTGTCCCTCTCTCTCTGGATCTGTTTGTTGTCCCTCTCTCTCTGGATCTGTTTGTTGTCCCTCCCTGTCTGGATCTGTTTGTTGTCCCTCTCTCTCTGGATCTGTTTGTTGTCCCTCTCTCTCTGGATCTGTTTGTTGTCCCTCTCACTCTGGATCTGTTTGTTGTCCCTCTCTCTCTGGATCTGTTTGTTGTCCCTCTCTCTCTGGATCTGTTTGTTGTCCCTCTCTCTCTGGATCTGTTTGTTGTCCCTCCCTCTCTGGATCTGTTTGTTGTCCCTCTCTCTCTGGATCTGTTTGTTGTCCCTCTCTCTCTGGATCTGTTTGTTGTCCCTCTCTCTCTGGATCTGTTTGTTGTCCCTCTCTCTCTGGATCTGTTTGTTGTCCCTCTCTCTCTGGATCTGTTTGTTGTCCCTCTCTCTCTGGATCTGTTTGTTGTCCCTCTCTCTCTGGATCTGTTTGTTGTCCCTCTCTCTCTGGATCTGTTTGTTGTCCCTCTCTCTCTGGATCTGTTTGTTGTCCCTCCCTGTCTGGATCTGTTTGTTGTCCCTCCCTGTCTGGATCTGTTTGTTGTCCCTCTCTCTCTGGATCTGTTTGTTGTCCCTCCCTGTCTGGATCTGTTTGTTGTCCCTCCCTGTCTGGATCTGTTTGTTGTCCCTCTCTGTCTGGATCTGTTTGTTGTACCTCCCAGACTGGATCTGTTTGTTGTCCCTCCCTCTCTGGATCTGTTTGTTGTCCCTCTCTCTCTGGATCTGTTTGCTGTCCCTCCCTGTCTGGATATGTTTGTTGTCCCTCCCTGTCTGGATCTGTTTGTTGTCCCTCCCTGTCTGGATCTGTTTGTTGTCCCTCCCTGTCTGGATCTGTTTGTTGTCCCTCCCTGTCTGGATCTGTTTGTTGTCCCTCTCTGTCTGGATCTGTTTGTTGTCCCTCTCTCTCTGGATCTGTTTGTTGTCCCTCCCTCTCTGGATCTGTTTGTTGTCCCTCTCTCTCTGGATCTGTTTGTTGTCCCTCTCTCTCTGGATCTGTTTGTTGTCCCTCTCTCTCTGGATCTGTTTGTTGTCCCTCTCTCTCTGGATCTGTTTGTTGTCCCTCTCTCTCTGGATCTGTTTGTTGTCCCTCCCTCTCTCTGGATCTGTTTGTTGTCCCTCTCTCTCTGGATCTGTTTGTTGTCCCTCCCTGTCTGGATCTGTTTGTTGTCCCTCTCTCTCTGGATCTGTTTGTTGTCCCTCTCTCTCTGGATCTGTTTGTTGTCCCTCTCTCTCTGGATCTGTTTGTTGTCCCTCCCTCTCTGGATCTGTTTGTTGTCCCTCTCTCTCTGGATCTGTTTGTTGTCCCTCTCTCTCTGGATCTGTTTGTTGTCCCTCTCTCTCTGGATCTGTTTGTTGTCCCTCTCTCTCTGGATCTGTTTGTTGTCCCTCCCTCTCTGGATCTGTTTGTTGTCCCTCTCTCTCTGGATCTGTTTGTTGTCCCTCTCTCTCTGGATCTGTTTGTTGTCCCTCTCTCTCTGGATCTGTTTGTTGTCCCTCTCTCTCTGGATCTGTTTGTTGTCCCTCTCTCTCTGGATCTGTTTGTTGTCCCTCTCTCTCTGGATCTGTTTGTTGTCCCTCTCTCTGGATCTGTTTGTTGTCCCTCTCTGGATCTGTTTGTTGTCCCTCTCTCTCTGGATCTGTTTGTTGTCCCTCTCTCTCTGGATCTGTTTGTTGTCCCTCTCTCTCTGGATCTGTTTGTTGTCCCTCTCTCTCTGGATCTGTTTTTGTTGTCCCTCTCTCTCTGGATCTGTTTGTTGTCCCTCTCTCTCTGGATCTGTTTGTTGTCCCTCTCTCTCTGGATCTGTTTGTTGTCCCTCTCTCTCTGGATCTGTTTGTTGTCCTCTCTCTCTGGATCTGTTTGTTGTCCTCTCTCTCTCTGGATCTGTTTGTTGTCCCTCTCTCTCTGGATCTGTTTGTTGTCCCTCTCTCTCTGGATCTGTTTGTTGTCCCTCTCTCTCTGGATCTGTTTGTTGTCCCTCTCTCTCTGGATCTGTCTTCTGGATCTGTTTGTTGTCCCTCTCTCTCTGGATCTGTTTGTTGTCCCTCTCTCTCTGGATCTGTTTGTTGTCCCTCTCTCTCTGGATCTGTTTGTTGTCCCTCCCTGTCTGGATCTGTTTGTTGTCCCTCTCTCTCTGGATCTGTTTGTTGTCCCTCTCTCTCTGGATCTGTTTGTTGTCCCTCTCTCTCTGGATCTGTTTGTTGTCCCTCTCTCTCTGGATCTGTTTGTTGTCCCTCTCTCTCTGGATCTGTTTGTTGTCCCTCTCTCTCTGGATCTGTTTGTTGTCCCTCCCTCTCTGGATCTGTTTGTTGTCCCTGTTTGTTGTCCCTCTCTCTGGATCTGTTTGTTGTCCCTCCCTCTCTGGATCTGTTTGTTGTCCCTCTCTCTGGATCTGTTTGTTGTCCCTCTCTCTCTGGATCTGTTTGTTGTCCCTCTCTCTCTGGATCTGTTTGTTGTCCCTCCCTGTCTGGATCTGTTTGTTGTCCCTCTCTCTCTGGATCTGTTTGTTGTCCCTCCCTGTCTGGATATGTTTGTTGTCCCTCCCTGTCTGGATCTGTTTGTTGTCCGTCTCTGTCTGGATCTGTTTGTTGTCATTCCCTGTCTAGATCTGTTTGTTGTCCCTCCCTGTCTGGATCTATTTGTTGTCCCTCTCTCTCTGGATCTGTTTGTTGTCCCTCTCTCTCTGGATCTGTTTGCTGTCCCTCCCTGTCTGGATATGTTTGTTGTCCCTCCCTGTCTGGATACGTTTGTTGTCCCTCCCTGTCTGGATCTGTTTGTTGTCCCTCTCTCTCTGGATCTGTCCTCTCTCTCTGGATCTGTTTGTTGTCCCTCTCTCTCTGGATCTGTTTGTTGTCCCTCTCTCTCTGGATCTGTTTGTTGTCCTCTCTCTCTGGATCTGTTTGTTGTCCCTCTCTCTGGATCTGTTTGTTGTCCCTCTCTCTCTGGATCTGTTTGTTGTCCCTCTCTCTCTGGATCTGTTTGTTGTCCCTCTCTCTCTGGATCTGTTTGTTGTCCCTCTCTCTCTGGATCTGTTTGTTGTCTCTCTCTGGATCTGTTTGTTGTCCCTCTCTCTCTGGATCTGTTTGTTGTCCCTCCCTCTCTGGATCTGTTTGTTGTCCCTCTCTCTCTGGATCTGTTTGTTGTCCCTCCCTGTCTGGATCTGTTTGTTGTCCCTCTCTCTCTGGATCTGTTTGTTGTCCCTCTCTCTCTGGATCTGTTTGTTGTCCCTCCCTGTCTGGATCTGTTTGTTGTCCCTCCCTGTCTGGATCTGTTTGTTGTCCCTCTCTCTGGATCTGTTTGTTGTCTCTCTCTCTCTGGATCTGTTTGTTGTCCCTTTCTCTCTGGATCTGTTTGTTGTCCCTCTCTCTCTGGATCTGTTTGTTGTCCCTCTCTCTCTGGATCTGTTTGTTGTCCCTCTCTCTCTGTATCTGTTTGTTGTCCCTCTCACTCTGGATCTGTTTGTTGTCCCTCTCTCTCTGGATCTGTTTGTTGTCCCTCTCTCTCTGGATCTGTTTGTTGTCCCTCTCTCTCTGGATCTGTTTGTTGTCCCTCTCACTCTGGATCTGTTTGTTGTCCCTCTCTCTCTGGATCTGTTTGTTGTCCCTCTTTCTCTGGATCTGTTTGTTGTCCCTCTCTCTCTGGATCTGTTTGTTGTCCCTCTCTCTCTGGATCTGTTTGTTGTCCCTCCCTGTCTGGATCTGTTTGTTGTCCCTCTCTCTGGATCTGTTTGTTGTCCCTCTCTCTCTGGATCTGTTTGTTGTCCCTTTCTCTCTGGATCTGTTTGTTGTCCCTGGATCCATGTCTGGATCTGTTTGTTGTCCCTCTCTCTCTGGATCTGTTTGTTGTCCCTCTCTCTCTGGATCTGTTTGTTGTCCCTCTCTCTCTGGATCTGTTTGTTGTCTGGATCTGTTTGTTGTCCCTCTCTCTCTTCTGTTTGTTGTCCCTCTCTCTCTGGATCTGTTTGTTGTCCCCTCTCTCTCTGGATCTGTTTGTTGTCCCTCTCTCTCTGGATCTGTTTGTTGTCCCTCTCTCTCTGGATCTGTTTGTTGTCCCTCTCACTCTGGATCTGTTTGTTGTCCCTCTCTCTCTGGATCTGTTTGTTGTCCCTCTCTCTCTGGATCTGTTTGTTGTCCCTCTCTCTCTGGATCTGTTTGTTGTCCCTCTCACTCTGGATCTGTTTGTTGTCCCTCTCTCTCTGGATCTGTTTGTTGTCCCTCTTTCTCTGGATCTGTTTGTTGTCCCTCTCTCTCTGGATCTGTTTGTTATCCCTCTCTCTCTGGATCTGTTTGTTGTCCCTCCCTGTCTGGATCTGTTTGTTGTCCCTCTCTCTGGATCTGTTTGTTGTCTCTCTCTCTCTGGATCTGTTTGTTGTCCCTTTCTCTCTGGATCTGTTTGTTGTCCCTACCTGTCTGGATCTGTTTGTTGTCCCTCTCTCTCTGGATCTGTTTGTTGTCCCTCTCTCTCTGGATCTGTTTGTTGTCCCTCTCTCTCTGGATCTGTTTGTTGTCCCTCTCTCTCTGGATCTGTTTCTTGTCCCTCTCTCTCTGGATCTGTTTGTTGTCCCTCTCTCTCTGGATCTGTTTGTTGTCCCTCTCTCTCTGGATCTGTTTGTTGTCCCTCTCTCTCTGGATCTGTTTGTTGTCCCTCTCTCTCTGGATCTGTTTGTTGTCCCTCTCTGGATCTGTTTGTTGTCCCTCTCTCTGGATCTGTTTGTTGTCCCTCTCTCTCTGGATATGTTTGTTGTCCCTCTCTCTCTGGATCTAATTGTTGTCCCTCTCTCTCTGGATCTGTTTGTTGTCCCTCTCACTCTGGATCTGTTTGTTGTCCCTCTCTCTCTGGATCTGTTTGTTGTCCCCTCTCTCTGGATCTGTTTGTTGTCTCTCTCTGGATCTAATTGTTGTCCCTCTCTCTCTGGATCTAATTGTTGTCCCTCTCTCTCTGGATCTGTTTGTTGTCCCTCCCTGTCTAGATCTGTTTGTTGTCCCTCCCTGTCTTGATCTGTTTGTTGTCCCTCTCTCTGGATCTGTTTGTTGTCTCTCTCTCTCTCTGGATCTGTTTGTTGTCCCTTTCTCTCTGGATCTGTTTGTTGTCCCTACCTGTCTGGATCTGTTTGTTGTCCCTCTCTCTCTGGATCTGTTTGTTGTCCCTCTCTCTCTGGATCTGTTTGTTGTCCCTCTCTCTCTGGATCTGTTTGTTGTCCCTCTCTCTCTGGATCTGTTTGTTGTCCCCCTCTGGATCTGTTTGTTGTCCCTCTCTCTCTGGATCTGTTTGTTGTCCCTCTCTCTCTGGATCTGTTTGTTGTCCCTCCCTGTCTGGATCTGTTTGTTGTCCCTCTCTCTCTGGATCTGTTTGTTGTCCCTCTCTCTCTGGATCTGTTTGTTGTCCCTCCTGTCTGGATCTGTTTGTTGTCCCTCTCTCTCTGGATCTGTTTGTTGTCCCTCTCTCTCTGGATCTGTTTGTTGTCCCTCTCTCTCTGGATCTGTTTGTTGTCCCTCCCTGTCTGGATCTGTTTGTTGTCCCTCTCTCTCTGGATCTGTTTGTTGTCCCTCCCTGTCTGGATCTGTTTGTTGTCCCTCCCTCTCTGGATCTGTTTGTTGTCCCTCCCTCTCTGGATCTGTTTGTTGTCCCTCTCTCTATGGATATGTTTGTTGTCCCTCTCTCTCTGGATCTTTTTGTTGTCTCTCCCTCTCTGGATCTGTTTGTTGTTCCTCTCCCTCTAGATCTGTTTGGTGTTCCTCTCTCTCTCTGGATCTGTTTGTTGTCCCTCTCTCTCTGGATCTGTTTGTTGTTCCTCTCCCTCTAGATCTGTTTGTTGTCCCTCTCCCTCTCTGGATCTGTTTGTTGTCTCTCTCTTTCTGGATCTGTTTGTTGTCCCTCTCTCTATCGATATGTTTGTTGTCCCTCTCTCTCTGGATCTGTTTGTTGTCCCTCTCTCTCTGGATCTGTTTGTTGTCCCTCTCTCTCTGGATCTGTTTGTTGTCCCTCTCTCTCTGGATCTGTTTGTTGTCCCTCTCTCTCTGGATCTGTTTGTTGTCCCTCTCTCTCTGGATCTGTTTGTTGTCCCTCTCTGGATCTAATTGTTGTCCCTCTCTCTGGATCTGTTTGTTGTCCCTCTCTCTCTGGATCTGTTTGTTGTCCCTCTCTCTCTGGATCTGTTTGTTGTCCCTCTCTCTCTGGATCTGTTTGTTGTCCCTCTCTCTGGATCTGTTGATCTGTGTTTGTTGTCCCTCTCTCTCTGGATCTGTTTGTTGTCCCTCTCTCTCTCTGTTTGTTGTCCCTCTCTGGATCTGTTTGTTGTCCCTCTCTCTCTGGATCTGTTTGTTGTCCCTCCCTCTCTGGATCTGTTTGTTGTCCCTCTCTCTCTGGATCTGTTTGTTGTTCCTCCCTGTCTGGATCTGTCTGTTGTCCCTCTCTCTCTGGATCTGTTTGTTGTCCCTCTCTCTCTGGATCTGTTTGTTGTCCCTCTCTATCTGGATCTGTTTGTTGTCCCTCTCTCTCTGGATCTGTTTGTTGTTCCTCCCTGTCTGGATCTGTTTGTTGTCCCTCTCTCTCTGGATCTGTTTGTTGTCCCTCCCTGTCTGGATCTGTTTGTTGTCCCTCTCTCTCTGGATCTGTTTGTTGTTCCTCTCCCTCTAGATCTGTTTGTTGTCCCTCTCCCTCTCTGGATCTGTTTGTTGTCTCTCTCTTTCTGGATCTGTTTGTTGTCCCTCTCTCTATCGATATGTTTGTTGTCCCTCTCTCTCTGGATCTGTTTGTTGTCTCTGGATCTGTTTGTTGTCTCTCCCTCTCTGGATCTGTTTGTTGTTCCTCTCCCTCTAGATCTGTTTGGTGTTCCTCTCGCTCTGGATCTGTTTCTTGTCCTTCTTTCTCTGGATCTGTCTGTTGTCCCTCTCTCTCTGGATCTGTTTGTTGTCTCTCCCTCTCTGGATCTGTTTGTTGTTCCTCTCCCTCTAGATCTGTTTGGTGTTCCTCTCGCTCTGGATCTGTTTCTTGTCCTTCTTTCTCTGTGCATGCTTTATCTCTCTCACTTATACAGCGCGCATGTTGATCTCTGCCTTGCACAGAAGCCTCTCTTTCTCTTTCTGCAGTGGCGGTGCTTGCTTGTATGCCACCCCCGCCCCCCAAAAAAGCACCATTCTGCACTAACACATTTTTATTCAGACATTTGGAACAACACAAATAAATAGTCATAACATTTAAAACTATAACATATAAAAATATATACAAAAATAAGACTCATAAATATCAAAAAGATTTAACAAAGCCAAATACAAATAAATTGTAGTTTATAAATACAAATAAAAAAGATAAACGAATTATTACACTATTACCCTATTGCTAACAAAAAACAAACAAATAAAACAAAATGGAACAAATCCTATATCCCACAAATACACAAATAGAATAACACACTTATAAAGAAGAGAACCTGATTATTACACTACTGCACTTCAAACAAGAAACACACAAACTATATTGCACAACTTATTGCTTTAATACTGTTCAAAGTTAGAGGTGTGCTATTTGATAGATTCTCCCCCTACCTCAGGCTTCCAGTTGGGAGACCTGAGGTCGTGGAGAACATTGTATTATCCTATCAGCGCATCTGACAGATCCACACCTCCCATGCTCTTGTTGTAGTCCTTCACAGTAGTTGGAATGGGGATTTTTTTTGTGGTCTATGCCCCGGCACCGTCCTTCACACGCCTGACGACGTGATCTCCACTAAAGGACTTGTGGATACTGGAGCACATGACCACCTCTCTGGTATCCATCCACTTCACAAAGAGCAGGCCATCTTCACAGATCCATCGCATGGTACCCCGCTCAGCCCGCTTAGTCATGTCGTTCATCTTTGTCTTTGGAAAGCCCACTCTGTTGGTCCGAATGGTGCCACAAGCCCGCACATCCCGCTTCCTCAGCTCTGTAAACAGGGTAGGGCTTGTGTTGAAGTTGTCCACAAACAGTTTGTAGCCCTTCCCCAGCAGTTGAAAATCCAATAACTCCATAACGGAATCATAACTCAGTCCATTACCGGTAGCAAAACTGTTTTTCCCCTCATAAACAAAAAAATTGCCAGCCAAAACAAACAGTTTGTAACCCCATTTGGTTGGTTTGTTACGCATGTATTGTTTGAGGCTGATTCTAGCCTTTGAGACTACCATCCTCTCATTGATGGACAGGTTCTGGGCGGGCTGAAAATAGGTCTTGCAGGCCTCAACGATGTTGGGGTAGAGAGGTTTGATTTTGCACAGCCTATCAAACCTTGGTGTGCCTCTCTTCTTGTCATTCTCCCCATCAACTTCTGGGTCACTGATGTGAAGTGCCGTGAGATAGTCAGAAACCTTTTACAAGACATGACAGTCATGGGGAAAGGCAGTTGATAGAGAGCTGACGTTTTCCAGTAGTCCCTTAGAGTTTTCAACTTCACCAGCCCCTTGTAAATGACCATTGAAAAGTAGCAGAAAAGGCCTGACATGGAAATGGTCTTCCATGCCTCTTTCTTTCCTGCCTGTTTCTTAGCCCCATATTTATTGGTGTTCGCCACCAGGGAATCAACAACTGACGAGGTGAAAAACAGTTGAAAAGGTTGAAGGGGGCTGTACTTTGCAGTCATGTCTAGTGGAGGTCCTGGCTGCCTTTTGGGTCTAAAAACTGGTGGATTTGGTTCCACATCATCTTCTAACACAGAGTGCCAATGACCCTCTGGCCCTCTGTCTGCAGGTTTCTCTCTTCCCCACCTCCTCTTCTTTGTTACTGACTTCACACCTCTAGATGGCCAGGTAGGTGTGGAGCCGGAGACAGCGGGGGTCCGGCTGGATGAACCAGCTTCAGAGGGAGATGGACACCTAGACATTGGCGGCTCATAATCAGAATCACTGTCACTGTGAAAGATTTTTAAAAATCAGTAACAATACTTTCACGTATGAGCCCTGTATCAACACTTAACATAAACAAATATATGCATAGAGTACAGGGAACATAATCACTATGGTGAAGGGCTGTTCCATTCCATGTTTATGTAAAATACCTTTAAAAATATCACACACACACACACACACACACACACACACACACACACACACACACACACACACACACACACACACACACACACACACACACAGTAGCCAATGTGCACTTTACACAATTCATTAGATGATATTTTTATATATTGCAAATAAAATAATAAAATCTCAACAATCTCAAATTAATAATATTTGATATTATTAATTTCAAACAATGACATTAGCATTATAACTTACCAATCCAGCATGGCATCCTCACCATGCAGAAACATGTCTTCCACCTGGGAGTCAAAACTAGCTTCGCTGAAAGATTCATCTTCTTGAAGCAACTCGGTCTCGCTGTATCTATCTATTTCCTCTATATTTTGGGTTAAATCTGTACCTATACCTAGACTTGTTTTAGCTTTTCCTGATTTATTCGCCATATTTTAAATATATAAACTTGTTGAAAATTCTATTGAATATGTACTGCTATGCGTAACACCAGTGGCTCCGTCAAGTAGGATTTGCAATGGCAAACAAACCTCTTTTACGCCAGAGTTTATGACAAAGGCTGGTCTTGAAACGTATAACTATTACATATTGTCGTTTACCTCAGCTCATTGGCTATCTTCCAAGCTAAATTTCAAGATGATCATTGGGCCAAAATACAGTCAGTCAACGATAGACTGGTCCTACCATTGGTGCACAATGATGTAATTTATTGGTGTCTTCAAATCGGTTTGTTTCAGTCAATACGTCCCGGGAAAAGAACCATCAAGTATGGTTGTGTTAGTAACAACCAGATGATTGCAATGAAACCAACCATGACTGGATAAACTTTGTTTAGTGTGTGTAATTACCATGAACGCATCGTCCAAAGTTGAATGAGACGCAAATCATGACGCAAGCGGTTTACAGATGTTTTGTGTTAGGCTATAAAAATTGATTTTAGCAAACAAAACGAACATTCACTGTGTAGTTAGGACACTTGGCATTGCCACCAGAGGAAGATCTTCAATAGCAAGAGATTTATTTTATTGTTATTTCTGACTTTCATGACGCTAATGCTTGGTTGGAAAATGCTGGTAATACTTGTGTGTGCGTGGCGCCGCCCTCAGAAAATAGCATGTTTGCTTTCGTAGTAAAGCCTTTTTGAAATCTGACACAGCGGCTGGATTAATAAGAAGGTTCATCTTTTAAATGATGTAAGATACATGTATTTACAAGAATGTTTACTTTAACAAATTGTGTATTTAGAATGTTTACTATAACAAATGGTGTATTTAGAATGTTTACTATAACAAATGGTGTATTTAGAATGTTTACTATAACAAATGGTGTATTTAGAATGTTAGCTCTCTGCAGTTTCACCGGATGTTGGCCTGGTGGGACATCAGCATCTCACCTATCCTAGAGAGGTTAAGTTTTCATTTGTTTGTTTGAACTTGTAAAATCTTAATTTAACAGTGTTCTTGTTTTTGAAAGAAAAGCACATTTTTTGTCCATTAAAAGAACATAAAATTGATCAAAAATACAGTGTAGACATTGTTAATTTTGTAAATTGCTATTGTAGCTGGAAATTACAGATTTTCTTATGGAATATCTACATAGGCGTACCGAGGCCCATTATCAGCAACTATCCTTCCTGTGTTCCAATGGCACATTGTGTTAGCTAATCCAAGTTTATAATTATAAAAGGCAAATGAATCATGAGAAAACCCTTTAGCAATTATGTTAGCACAGCTGAAAACTGTTGTCCTAATTTAAAAAGCAGTAAAACTGGCCTTCTTTAGACTAGCTGAGTATGTGGAGCATCAGCATCTGTGTGTTCGATTACAGGTTCAAAATGGCCAGAAACAAAGACCTTTCTTCTGAAACTCGTCAGTCTATTCTTGTTCTGAGAAATGAAGGCTGTCCCATGCAAGAAATTGCCAAGAAACTGAAGATCTCGTACCACGCAGTGTACTACTCCCTTCACAGAACAGCGCAAACTGTCTCTAACCAGAATAGAAAGAGGAGTGGGAGGCCCCCGGTGCACAACTGAGCAAGAGGACAAGTACATTAGTCTCTAGTTTGAGAAAAAAATGAATCACATGTCCTCAACTGTATCTACTAAATTAGTGAAAAGATCTGCATTCTAACTATCAATGTAGCGAAAAGACCTGCATTGTAACTACTAAGGGAGTGAAAAGACCTGTATTTGTAACGGCTTTCCTCTTCCTCTTCTGAGGAGGAGTAGCAAGGATAGGACCAATACACAGCGTGGTAAGTGTTCATCTTGGTTTTTAAAAAGAATAATGAACACTGAACAAAACAATAAACGGCAACGTGAAAAACAAAACCGAACGAAACAGTCCCGTGTGGGAACAAACACTGACACGGAAAATAATCACCCACAACTCAAAAGTGAAACCAGGCTACCTATGTATGGTTCTCAATCAGGAACAACGATTGACAGCTGCCTCTGATTGAGAACCATACCAGGCCAAACACAGAAATCCAAAATCATAGAAAAAGGAACATTGACAACCCACCCAACTCATGCCCTGACCATACTAAAACAAAGACATAACAAAAGAACCAAGGTCAGAACGTGACAGTATTCTAACTGCTAATGAAGTGAAAAGACCTGCATTCTAACTACTAACGTAATGAAAATACCTGCATTCTAACTACTAACGTAGTGAAATGACCTCTACTCTAACTACTACTGTAGTGAAAAGACTTGCATTGTTACTACTAAATGTAGTGAAAAGACTTGCATTGTTACTACTAAATGTAGTGAAAATACCTGCATTGTAACTACTAAATGTAGTGAAAATACCTGCATTCTAACTACCAAGGTAGTGAAAAGACTTGCATTGTTACTACTAAATGTAGTGAAAATACCTGCATTCTAACTACCAAGGTAGTGAAAAGACTTGCATTGTTACTACTAAATGTAGTGAAAATACCTGCATTCTAACTACCAAGGTAGTGAAAAGACTTGCATTGTAACTACTAATGTAGTGTAAAGACCTGCATTCTAACTACCAAGGTAGTGAAAAGACCTGCATTCTAACTACCAAGGTAGTAAAAAGACCTGCATTCTAACTACCAAGGTAGTGAAAAGACTTGCATTGTAACTACTAATGTAGTGTAAAGACCTGCATTCTAACTACCAAGGTAGTGAAAAGACCTGCATTCTAACTACCAAGGTAGTAAAAAGACCTGCATTCTAACTACCAAGGTAGTGAAAAGACTTGCATTGTAACTACTAATGTAGTGTAAAGACCTGCATTCTAACTACCAATGTAGTGAAAAGACCTGCATTCTAACTACCAAGGTAGTGAAAAGACCTGCATTCTAACTACTAGTGCAATGTAAAGACCTGCAATCTAACTACTAATGTAGTGAAAAGAACTGTATTCTAACTAACTACCTACAGTAACTACTGGTGGCCAAAAATGACATGCTACACTAACGCTAGGTTAAAACAACAAACAATATAGGGTTAATCAGGGTTAAGGTTAATGCGTGGATCGGATCATAAGGCAGCTGTTAGTGGAGCTTCTGTACCCAGTGGATCACTAGCCACACCCTTGGTTTCATGGTTCCTCTTATAACTGCTCTCTGTACCAATACTACATAAGGCTGCATAATATGAAGGAACACATTTTGAGCACACACACACACACACACACACACACACACACACACACACACACACACACACACACACACACACACACACATACATACATACATACATACAGGAGTAATTTTGCTCCCTCTGAAGTCACAAAGACCCTCCACCACGGCAAGGCGGAGTCCAGGAGAGGTGATAAAAAACTGAAACGAGGGCCAGCACTATGTAAAGCTGTGGTGGAGGAGTGGCCGAGCCGAGGTATCTAATGTCACAGTGAATACTGCATAGGGTCTCTGTTCATTAGATGGTTAGAAAATTGGAGAATGTGCAGACTGGAATTCTTCCCACACCCAGTGCATGTCTGAGATTCTTCTGGCATCCGCTCTCAGTCTGTCCTGATTTCATTAAAATAGTACAATAAATATGCCTCATGAATAGACAGTAGCACAAACAATAGATGTATCTAATGTCACAGTGAATACTGCATAGGGTCTCTGTTCATTAGATGGTTAGAGAATTGGCCTGTTCTTTGCAAATGGTTAGAACATTGGAAAATGTGCAAACTGGAAATCTTCCCACCCCCAGTGCATGTCTGAGATTCTTCCTATCAGCCTGTCTGGTGATTTCCTTAAAATACCACAATAATCATACCTCATGAATAGACAATAGCACAAACAATATATATTTTTAATAACATACACAAAAATATTTCCAAAATATCTATAATGTGTGTTCCTTACATCATGATACTTCTTCCCTATCCACCTTCCTGGTTTGGAGTGGTTAAACACAGACGCCCATAGTTCATCATCTTCAACCTTGTCATCCGACATTATAACATAGCAAAAAGTGTCTGATGAGATAGGTTAATAAGGAAGACTGTTGATTCTTCAAACAACAACTTTATTATAAGATCTGCAAAACTTGGAGTGGTTAACAATCCACTCAACAGTGCAGAGTTAAGAGCCCAACAAACAGAGTTGTCTCTGCTTTTATAGAAAGTACAATCTCCTTTTCTTCGTGACAGTTTAGCAGATGTGTGGAAAAAGGGGCGGAACAGATTATAAAAGGCGTTTGGTTTGTCTGTGCTGATTCAGATAGAGGTTGATAGCACGAGGGCTCAACTGTCTAACTCTGTCACAGTTCACACGAAAATGTGCTCCTGTCTGCAAGTTTCCAAACAGCTGACTTCCTGCAGATAGTAAAACCATGGGATGTCTCACATGCTGCGTGTGCACCCAAATGGATCTTAGCTATACGCCCAGTCTTATGACTAAGTCACACAAAGACAAGTTTTATCAGGTTAGAAAAAAACACTAACATATAACAAGAGACAATTCTCTAAGTAGTAAACACAGGATATCATGAATCATTTTGTAATTTTCCCCCTACAATCCACAAAGACCAAGAAACATCTTGTCCCTGTTTGTTCCTTGTTCCAAGGACTTTACAGTGCACTAACCAAAGCACGGCATTGAGTAAACTTTGAATAAGGCATGACATAAGTCTCTTTCTAACCTGCATTCTAACTATTAAGTTAGTGAAAGGCCTGCATTGTAAGTAGACCTGCATTTTAACTACTTATGTAGAGAAAAGACCTGCATTCTAACTACTAATGTAGTGAAAAGACCTGCATTCTCTGTAAACTGGTCATCTCTGTACACCTGTCACAAGATCGACTGGTTATGCTTATTTATAAAACCCTCTTAGGCCTCACTCCCAAGTATCCAAGATATCTACTGCAGCCCTCATCCTCCACATACAACACCCATTGTGCCAGTCACATTCTGTTAAAGGTCCAGAAAGCACACACAACCCTGGGTCACTCGTCTTTTCAGTTCGCTGCAGCTAGAGACTGGAAAGAGCTGCAACAAACACTCAAACTGGACAATTTTATCTCAATCTCTTCATTCAAAGACTCAATCATGGAAACTCTTACTGACAGCTGTGGCTGCTTTGTGTGATGAATTGTTGTCTCTACCTTCTTGCCCTTTGTGCTGTTGTCTGTGCCCAATAATGTTTGTACCATGTTTTGTGCTGCTACAATGCTGTGTTGCTACCATGTTGTTATCATGTTGTATTGGTGTCATGTTTTGTTGCTACCATGCTGTGTTGTCATGTGTTGCTGCCTTGCTAATTTGTTTTCTTAGGTCTCTCTTTAGGTAGTGTTGTGTTGTCTCTCTTGTCGTGATGTGTGTTTTGTCCTATATTTATATATATATATATTTATTTATTTTTAATCCCAGCCCCGTCCTCGCAGGAGACGCTTTAACATTTGGTAGGCCGTCATTGTAAATAAGAATTTGTTCTTAACTGACTTAAATAAAGGTGAAATAAAATAAATAAATACAATTCTAACTAATAATGTCGTGTAAAGACCTGCATTCTAACTACTATAACTACTGTTGGACAAAATGCCATGCTACACTAATGTTAGGCTAAAACAACAAATAATACAGGTTTCATGAGGGATAGGGTTAATGCATGTATCATAAGGCAGTTGTTAGTGGAGCTTCTGTTCCCAGTGGATCACTAGCCACACCCTTGGTTTCATGGTTCCTCTTATAACTGCTCTCTGTACCAATACTACATAAGGCTGCATAATATGAAGGAACACATTTTGAGCAGCTACAAGTACCAGCATCAGTCCGGGTTTGGCTAGTCATTACTGACAAGATTCTCCATTTGACATGTTATTTAGATTAAACCTGGCCTCAATTTAGTTGGCTTCAACATGCAACATACATTCATACACACACACACACACACACACACACACACACACACACACACACACACACACACACACACATACACACACACATACACACATACACACATACATACATACATACATACATACATACATACATACATACATACATACATACATACATACACACATACACACATACAGGAGTAATGTTGCTCCCTCTGAAGTCACAAAGACCCTCCACCAAGGCAAGGTGGAGTCCAGGAGAGGTGCTAAAAAACTGAAACGAGGGCCAGCACTATGTAAAGCTGTGGTGGAGGAGTGGCCGAGCCGAGGTTTCTAATGTCACAGTGAATACTGCATAGGGTCTCTGTTCATTAGATGGTTGGAGAATTGGAGAATGTGCAGACTGGAATTCTTCCCACACCCAGTGCATGTCTGAGATTCTTCTGGCATCCGCTCGCAGTCTGTCCTGTGATTTCTTTAAAATAGTACAATAAATATGCCTCATGAATAGACAATAGCACAAACAATAGATGCTTTTAATAATATTTCAAAATAAATGTTAAAAAATGTGTGTTTCTTACATCAAACTACTTGTTCCTTATCCGCCTTCCTGGTTTGGAGTGTCAGAACCCAGAAGTCCCAGGTTCATCTTCCTCAACTTTGTCATTAGGTATTATTACATAGCAAAAAGTGGCTGATGAGATAGATTACTCAAGCAACAATGGTGGACTTTAACATAGTCACATACCTATGGTGGTGCCTGGAACTGGTGATTGGCCATGATTGAACTCCTGTAATTGAACCCCCCCCCCCAAAAATATTATATGAACTTGAGCCAAATCAATATATGATCATCTAATGGCAATTCATTTATTTTTAAACGCAAAATTAAGTTCATAATATTACAGTAGTTGATATTACCAAGGAAACTGTCCGCAGCAACAATCAGACAGAGAATGACAATGAGTAGAACCCAACAGGCAACAGAGGTCTCTGTGAGGAGAGAGGAGATACAGTTAATATAAGTCTGCATTTACAATTACATGTCATTTTGTTTTCCTAGCAGCTGCATTTACGTGTAATTTTGTTGCCCTAGCAATCAGTATAGCTTTGTTGTAAACCCTTCCCTGCAGAAAGTTAAGAGATAATACTAGGTTATAAGACATGTACATATGCAGCAAGAGATAAGTGTATCATGACCATCTTAGTAATGGTTATACAGTACCTTCCTGTAGAAAGGGTAATGAGGCCATAAGTCTGATATTGACACATGCAGTGAAAGATAAGTGAGCATCTGGCTCAACTTTGTTATCCATGCTACAACACATTTCTCAACCTCATATATATGTGTGCCATTGTAACAGTATAACTTTCGACCGTCCCCTCGCCCATACCCGGGCGCGAACCAGGGACCCTCTGCACACATCAACAACAGTCACCCTCGAAGCATCGTTACCCATCGCTCCACAAAAGCCGCGGCCCTTGCAGAGCAAGGGGAACCACTACTTCAAGGTCTCAGAGCAAGTGACGTCACCGATTGAAACGCTATTTAGCGCACACTGCTAACTAAGCTAGCCGTTTCACATCCGTTACACTCACCCCCCTTTTGACCTCCTCCTTTTGGGGGTATCTGTACTTCACTTAAACTTCTTATGGCTGGGGGGCAGTATTGAGTAGCTTGGATGAATAAGGTGCCCAGAGGTGCCCAGAGTAAACTGCCTGCTCCTCAGTCCCAGTTTCTAATATATGCATATTATTAGTATATTTGGATAGAAAACACTCCGAAGTTTCTAAAACTGTTTGAATGATGTCTGTGAGTATAACAGAACTCATATGGCAGGCAAAAACCTGAGAAAAAATCCAATCAGGAAGTGGGAAATCTGAGGTTGGTCGATTTTCAACTCAGCCCCTATTGAAGATACAGTGGGATATTGGTCATGTTTCACTTCTTAAGGCTTCCACTTGATGTCATCAGTCCTTAGAAACTGTTTGATGCTTCTACTATAAAGGGGAGCTGAATGAGAGGGGAATTAGTCAGAGGTCTGCCAGCAGTCACGCGCTGGTCATGCTCATTTCACATGAGAGGTATCTCCCGTTCCTTTGCTTTTCTGAAGACAAAGGAATTCTCCGGTTGGAATATTATTGAATATTTATGTTAAAAACTTCCTAAAAATTGATTCTATACATCGTTTGACAAGTGTCTGCGTCCTGTAACGGAACTTTTTGACATTTTATCTGCAAATATTGAACACGTTTCATGAGTTTTGATTTGTTTACCAAACACGACAACAAAAGTAGCTATTTGGACATAAATGATGAACATTATCGAACAAATCAAACATTTATTGTGGAACTGGGATTCCTGGGAGTGCATTCTGATGAAGATCATCAAAGGTAAGTGAATATTTCAAATGTTATTTCTGACTTCCGCTGACTCCAACATGGCGGACACATGTATTTGTTGTCTGAGCGCCGTACTCAGATTATTGCATGGTTTGCTTTTTCCGTAAAGCTTTTTTGAAATCTGTCACAGCGGTTGCATTAAAGAGAGGTGTATCTAAAGTTCCATGGATAATACTTGTATTTTCATCCACATTTATAATGAGTATTTCTGTAAATTGATGTGGCTCTCTGTAAAATCACCGGATGTTTTTGGGAACTACTGAACATAACGCGCGAATGTATACTGAGATTTTTGAATATAAATATGAACTTTATCAAACAAAACATACGTGTATTGTGTAACATGAAGTCCTATGAGTGTTATCTGAGGAAGATCATCAAAGGTTAGTGATTCATTTTATCTCTATTTCTGCTTTTTGTGACTCCACTCTCTTTGACTGGAAAAATGTTTTTCTGTGGCTTGGCTCTGATCTAACATAATCGTTTGTGGTGCTTTCGCTGTAAAGCCTATTTGAAATCGGACACTGTGGTGGGATTAACAACAAGATTACCTTTAAAATGGTATAAGATACTTGCATGTTTGAGGAATTTTAATTATTTAATTATTTCTGTTGTTTTGAATTTGGCGCAGTGCACTTTCACTGGCTGTTATCATATCGATCCCGTTAAGGGGATTTCAGCCCTAAGAAATTTTAACTATTTATATTTTCGACAACTTTTAATTTTACTTCACTGCATTCCTAAAGAAAATAATGTACTTTTTCCTCCATACATTTCCCTGACTCCCAAAAGGGTTTGTTACATTTTGAATGGTTAGCAGGACAGGAAAATGGTCCAATTCACACACTTATCAAGAGACCATCCCTGTTCTACCCTACCGCCTCTGATCTGGCGGACTCACAAAACACAAATGTTTCGTTGGTAAATGATGTCTGAGTGTTGGAGTGTGCCCCTGGCTATACGTAAATAAAATAAAAAAGACAATTGTGCCATCTGGTTTGCTTAATATATTGATACTTAAGCATTATTTTGCTATTACATTTACTTTTGATAGTTAAGTGTATGAAAACCCAAATACTTAGACTTTTACTTATGTAGAAATTTGCTGGGTGAATTCCACTTTTATGTAAGTCATTTTTTATTAAGGCATGATATACTTTTTCCACCACTGTCAACCAGTATGAATAGTGTGTGTGTGTGTGTGTGTGTGTCTCAGGTGATTTTCACCAGAGGATGTGTGTACATAGAAGGAGCCAGTTGCTTGTCCGTAGGGTTGGAGGCCTCACAGACATAGAGACCATTCAGCTCAGAGTTGAGACTGAGGAAGTTCAGTGTGTCTCCTCCCTCTGCTCTCACTGAAGACCCAGACCATGGCTGGGCCACTCTGAGGGGGAGAGAGAGAGAAGGAGGTCTGTGTGTGTGTGTGTGTGTGTGTGTGTGTGTGTGTGTGTGTGTGTGTGTGTGTGTGTGTGATGGAAAGTGTATGATAGACAAGTGTATGATAGTCAAGTTCCTTGACGTCCACATCAGTAATGACTTAACATGGTCGACACACACCCACACAGTCGTGAAGAGAATGGGCCCTCAGATCCTCAAAAAGTTTTACATTGAGAGCATCTTGACTGGCTGCATCACCTCTTGGTATGGCGATTGAACTACCCTTGAAAGTAAAGAGCTAAAAAAGGTGGTGCGGACTCTATATTAGGCGGTGTGAGAGGCAGCCCCGAAAAATTGCCAAAGAGTTCAGCCACCCAAGCCATAGACTGTTCACTCTGCTACCGCCCAGCAAACGGTACTGGAGCATCGGCTCTCAGACCAACAGGCTCAGAGACAGCTTCTACCCCAAGCAATAAGACTATTAAATAGCCAGACTGCTGAATAGTCAATTAATGGTACACAAACTATCTGCCCTTACTATTTTGATCTGACCCTACGCACACTCACTAGACTTTATATACAGTACACACTCACTCACTCACCCACCCACACTACACTGTTACTCCCACACACATCCCTCACACATTCAAACACTACATATGCACACACACACACATAACAAAGATGTATACCAACACAGAAACACACACACACACTTCACATAATTTTCTGCAGCAACTCTGTTCCTTATTTTACTCTTATTATTATCTCTCCTGATGCCTAGTCACTTTACCTTGTCTTCATGTACATATCTACATCAACTACCTGTACTTCTGCACATTGATCTGGTACTGGTACTTCCTGTAAATAGCCCCATTGTTGTATATTGTTTTGTATTTCTCTTGTGTTTGTTACTAATTTATTTATTATAATGCTTTTTTAAACTCTGCATCGTTGGGAAAGGTTTGTAAAAGCATTTCACTGTAAAGTCTACACCAGTTGAGTTCAAATCAAATTTTATTGGTCACATACAAATGTTTACCAGATGTCATTGCGGGTGTAGCGAAATGCTTGTAAATTTGACATATTTGATTTGATAGAGAGAGAGACATTGAGAGAGACAGCGAGTGAAAGAGAGACATCGAGGTGGTTACAGTTACTGCAGATATAGAATGTAAATAGACCTACACTCACACACCCATACCAAGGCAGATATATGACACCCATAACAATGACTCTACAGTCTCTGAGCAGTAGGTTGAACTTAAAACCTTTTAAGGATTAGCCCCTTTTTTCCAATTTTCGCCTAAAATGACATACCCAAATCTAACTGCCTATAGCTCAGGCCCTGAAGCAAGGATATGCATATTCTTGGTACCATTTGAAAAGAAACACTTATGGAAATATGAAAGGAATGTAGTAAAATATAACTCAATAGGTCTGGAAAAAATATAAAACAAAGAAAAAATCAACTGTTCTTTTTTTTGTACCATCATCATTTTTTGTACCATCATCATTTTTTGTACCATCATCATTTTTTGTACCATCATCATTTTTTGTACCATCATCATTTTTTGTACCATCATCATTTTTTGTACCATCATCATTTTTTGTTACCATCATCATTTTTTGTACCATCATCATTTTTTGTACCATCATCATTTTTTGTACATCATCATTTTTTGTACCATCATCATTTTTTGTACCATCATCATTTTTTGTACCATCATCATTTTTTGTTACCATCATCATTTTTTGTACCATCATCATTTTTTGTACCATCATCATTTTTTGTACCATCATCATTTTTTGTACCATCATCATTTTTTGTACCATCATCATTTTTTGTTACCATCATCATTTTTTGTACCATCATCATTTTTTTGTACCATAATCTTTGCAAGATAAAGGCCATAATGTATTACTCCAGCCGAGGTGCAATTTAGATTTTGGTCATTAGATGGCAGGAGTGTCTTTGCAAAGTTTTAGACTGATCCAACGAACCATTGCATTTCTGTTCCAAATGTTGTATCAAGACTGCCCAAATGTGCCTAATTTGTTTATTAATAACTTTTCATGTTAAAAATTGTGCACTCTCCTCAAACAATAGCATGGTGTTCTTTCAGTGTAATAGCTACTGTAAATTGGACAGTGCAGTTAGACTAACAATAATTTAAGCTTTCTGCCAATATCAAATATGTCTATGTCCTGGGAAATGTTCGTGTTACAATCGCATTAGCCTATGATAGCTCAAACGTCCGTGGAAGGGACACCGATCCCGAATAAGTTTTTATTCCACAGATGAGGCAACACTAAGAATTCAGTTGTTTGTGAACCTGGTCTTCCTTCATTTCAGTTTGATTACTTGCAGTAGAGGAGCAGTACAATGAAAGCTTTGTAAAGGTACATACCACTCTGTGCCTCAGAACAATGTTTAAGCTAAATAAAATAACATTTGATACAGGCTAGATCAAAGGCTTTGCTCTGTGGAAATGGTTTTAGATGGAACCCAAAAGGGTTCTACCTGGAACCAAATGGGTTCTACCTGGATCTAATAGGGGTTATTCAAAGGGTTCTAATATGGAGACAATCTAATAAAACGTTTTTGGTTCTAGATAGCAGCTACAGTGAGTTTATACTTACAGTGGATGTTTATGTTGTAGTTGTGGGTCTTCTCTGTTACCAGGGCAGACTGGTTGATCACACACTGGACCTGCTGCTGATTGGCTGCTCTGGTTGGCACCCCGAGCAGGTGGCTGAGTACTGTGGTGGTTCCGTTGGTGTGCTGGGTGGAGTTAGTCACTGTGCTCAACAAACTGCCCAATGCACATGTCTTCCACCTCACATCTGCCTGTGGCTTGGCACCAGCAGCCACACAGTTTGCCAAGATAACCTCATTCTCCCCAATGACAGGAGGAACATCAACTGTCACATTCACTAGTGGAGGAACTATGACCAGAAAACAAACAATCAAACATACAGAGAGTAGACAGTCACCAATGATCAATG
This sequence comes from Oncorhynchus tshawytscha, assembly GCF_018296145.1. Taxonomy (NCBI): domain Eukaryota; kingdom Metazoa; phylum Chordata; class Actinopteri; order Salmoniformes; family Salmonidae; genus Oncorhynchus; species Oncorhynchus tshawytscha. Next base: position 62,827,997 of record NC_056431.1, read on the forward strand.
TGGAACTATATATGAAAGAACAACCCAAACACACACAGCCCGTCATGTGAAACTTATCCAAATGCTCATGTTACATGACCAATTCTTTTTTAAATAAACCCTTTCATGTTTTCTATCTGGGCAATTGCAATATACATCATTAGTAGCTACACATTTACTGTATTGGAGGTATGGGCAATCAAGTTTTAACAGGTTTTAGCTCACCATGATGAGAGGTACATGCATCTCAGGATTTAAGTCTCACACACACCCAAAATCTGCTTTTCAGCTTCACCAGTTCCACTGAAAAGTATTCACAGCCCAGTGATTATGCCGGTAAGGAATGCTGGATATAGTGGTGTATTCTTTATATTCCAGCGTTTGTTGCACCATTAGGGAAACTATGGGTGCTTCTCCTGTTTACTGCTTGAGAAAGAGGATACACTCTTAGAAATAAAGATTCCAAGTACAAAGACATAGGGTTCTTGTCCCCACAGGGGAACCCTTTTTGGTGATAGATCAACCTTTTCGGAAGTCATTAAAACTCGTTTTTAAACCACTCCACAAATTTCTTGTTAACAAACTATAGGTTTGGCAAGTTGGTTAGGACATCTACCTTGTGCATGACACAAGTAATTTTTTACAACAATTTTAGTTTATGGACAGATGATTTCACTTATAATTCACTGTATCACAATTCCAGTGGGTCAGATGAATGAAAACGCTAAGTTGACTGTGCCTTTAAACAACTTGGAAAATTCCAGAAGATGACGTCATGCCTTTAGAAGCTTCGATTAGGCTAATTGACATCATTTGAGTCAATTGGAGGTGTACCTGTGGATGTATTTCAAGGCATACCTTCAAACTCAGTACCTCTTTGCTTGACATCATGGGAAAATCTAAAGAAATCAGACAATTGTAGACCTCCACAAGTCTGGTTCATTCTTGGGAGCAATTTCCAAACGCCTGAAGGTACCACGTTGATCCGTACAAACAAACGTGTGCAAGTAAAAACACCATGGGACTACGCAGCCGTCACACCGCTCAGGAAGGAGACGTGTTCTGTCTCCTAGAGATTAACGTATTTTGGTTGCGAAAAGTGCAAATCAATCCCAGAACAACAGCAAAGGACCTTGTGAAGATTCTGGAGGAAACAGGTACAAAAGTATCTATATCCACAGTAAAACGAGTCCTATATCGACATAACCTGAAAGGCCACTCAGCAACAGGGAAGCCACTGCTCCAAAACCACCATATAAAAGCCAGACTACGGTTTGCAACTACACCTGGGAATGAAGATCACACTTTTTGGAGAAATGTCCTCTGGTCTGATGAAACAAAACTAGAACTGTTTAGCCATAATGACCATCATTATGTTTGGAAGAAAAAGGGGGAGGCTTGCAAGCCGAAGAACACCATCCAAACCGTGAAGAATGGGGGTGGCAGCATCATATTGTGGGGGTGCTTTGCTGCAGGAGGGACTGGTGCACTTCACAAAATAGATCTCATCATTTAGCAGGAAAATGTTGTTGATATATTGAAGCAACATCTCAAGACATCAGTCAGGAAGTTAAAGCTTGGTCGCAAATGGGTCTTCAAATGGACAATGACCCCAAGCATACTTCCAAAGTTGTGCCAGAATGGCTTAAGGACAACAAAGTCAAGGTATTGGAGTGTCCATCACAAAGCCACAAATTTGCGGGCAGAACTGCAAAAGTGTGTGCGAGCAAGGAGGCCAACAAACCTGACTCAGTTACACCAGCTCTGTCAGGGGGAATGGGCCAAAATTCCCCCAACTTATTGTGGGAAGCTTGTGGAAGGCTACCCGAAACGTTTGACCCAAGTTAAACAATTGAAAGGCAATGCTACCATACACTAATTGAGTGTATATAAACTTCTGACCCACTGGGAATGTGATGAAAGAAATAAAAGCTGAAAGAAATCATTCTCTCTACTATTATTCTGAAATTTCACATTCTTAAAATAAAGGGATCCTAACTGACGTAAAACAGGGAAATGTTTGCTGGGATTAAATGTCAGGAATTTTGAAAAAATGAGTTTAAATGTACTTGTCTAAAGTGTATGTAAACTTCTGACTTCAACTGTATATAGAGTGTGTTAACAGGGTGTTAGGCCACCACGACCTGCCAGGACAGCTTCAATGCGCCTTCGCATCGATACTAAGAATGGACTTAGTGCTCAGAGTAACAGCATATTAATACATTTAGGAACTTGGCCGGAGGCTTAGCTACTAGCATTCAGTCCAGAAACATTGACTTATTTGAGAGAAAGAGTTTCAATGTCCGTTATCTGATATCTCTTTGTCTTGATAGTTCTTTTTACAGTTTTTTGTTTTCATCAATCTCTCTGTATCACCCCTCTGTCACTGGTTACAAATTCCAAAGGGAAACTCCCCATCTCCGGGGAACAGAGTAATGTGAGGGAGTCATGTTTTTGCTGTGTATGGACTGTACTTTTGAATTTTATGTGTTCTTTTGTATTTTCTGCTAGCCTTCTGGCCAGGTCTCCCTTTTCTGGCCCCAAATGGCACTTTCTGGCTAAATAAAGGTTAAATAAAAAATATTATAAAAGTAGCAATTCTTTACATACTGCACACAGCACGTAAAAATATAATTATAAGAATATATAATAATAATAATGATAATAATAATACAATAATACTATAATAATAGGTAGACTCAGTCACAAACTTCTGAATGATTTTTAACAGTTTACAATATGTTCAAAAGCACTGAAACTAAAGAGTAGTTAAAAATATATTCTCAGGAAGGAAACAACTGCTAACCGTCTAACAGATGTTCAAAAATATCATTCTTTATCTCTGACGCAAGTTTGGTGGTTGCAACCAAACTGTAGTTTTCACTGACTTCCTTCTTCTTCTTTCTTCTTCTCCTTTTTTGAGTGGTCAAACAGCTACTGTTCACTGCAGTGCCTGGTCACTAGAGATATTGGATTATTTTAAATTTCACTGAACGAAATGCATGTCCCACTCAGAATAGTATAGGATTAATTAGCATCCAACCAATCAGTATGTGTGAATAAAACCAACACAAAGAAATGTACACTAGTAATGTACACACACACCAACCACTGCCACTACCACCCATAAACCAACAGACATGTCTCTTCTTGTTGATTAAAAGGCAGAAGTGCACACTAGGTTAACCTTTAGGAATGCTTTAACTTGATAATAATTTACGTATTTTGGAAGATTGGGTTGGGAGGAAGTTGAGGCTAAAACAGTTCATAGATCAGGAGGGAATTAATCTGCGCGGAACCCCCATGTGGTCTATAATAGCCACTCCCATATCATCAATCAAGCAGACAGAACAGAGCCACAACGACCAGGAAACAGCTTGTCCCTGTGTGTTCCTAGTTCCAAGGCTGAAATACAAGGACTTTACAGTGCACGAAGCAAAGCAAGGCCTTGTGAAAATTGTGTGTACATTTTGAACAAGACATGACATAACAGTCTCTTTCTAACCTGCATTCTAACAATTAACTTAGTGAAAAGATCTGCATTGTAACTAGACCTGCATTCTAGCTTATAATATAGGGAAAATAACTGCATTATAACTACTAACTACCTACAGTAACTACTGGTGACCGAAAAATGCCATGCTACACTAATACTAGGCTAAAAAAAAACAAATAACATAGGGTTTATCAGGGATAGGGTTGATGCATGAATCATAAGGCAGCTGTTAGTGGAGCTTCTGTCCCCAGTGGGTCAGTAGTCATGGGTGGCAGGTCAGTAGCCATGGGTGGCAGGTCAGTAACCATGGGTGGCAGGTCAGTAGCCATGGGTGGCAGGTAGCCTAGTGGTTAGAAGGTTGGACTAGTAACTGAAAGGTTGCAAGATCAAATCCCAGAGCTGACAAGATAAGAATCTGTTGTTCTTGCACCTGAACAAGGCAGTTAACCCACTGTTCTAGTCTGTCATTGAAAATAAGAATGTGTTCTTAACTGACATGCCTAGTTAGGTAAAAAAAAATAGCCACACCTTTGGTTTCGGTTTCTTTTATGACTGCTCCCTGTACCAACACCCCATAAGGCTGCATAATATGAAGGAATTCATTTTAGAGCAGCTGCAAGAACCACCATCAGCCAGGGTTTGTCTAGTCATTACTGACAATATTCTCCATTTGCACATGTTATTTAGATTATACCTGACCTCCCTTTAGTTGGATTCAACATGCACCAAATACACTGCTCAAAAAAATAAAGGGATCACTTAAACAACACAATGTAACTCCAAGTCAATCACACTTCTGTGAAATCAAACTGTCCACTTAGGAAGCAACACTGATTGACAATAAATTTCACGTGCTGTTGTGCAAATGGAATAGACAACAGGTGGAAATTACAGGCAATTAGCAAGACACCCCCAATAAAGGAGTGGTTCTGCAGGTGGTGACCACAGACCACTTCTCAGTTCCTATGCTTCCTGGCTGATGTTTTGGTCCCTTTTGAATGCTGGCGGTGCTTTCAGTCTAGTGGTAGCATGAGACGGAGTCTACAACCCACAGAAGTGGCTCAGGTAGTGCAGCTCATCCAGGATGACACATCAATGCGAGCTGTGGCCAGAAGGTTGGCTGTGTCTGTCAGCGTAGTGTCCAGAGCATGGAGGCGCTACCAGGAGACAGGCCAGTACATCAGGAGACGTGGAGGAGGCCGTAGGAGGGCAACAACCCAGCAGCAGGACCGCTACCTCCGCCTTTGTGCAAGGAAGAGCAGGAGGAGCACTGCCAGAGCCCTGCAAAATGACCTCCAGCAGGTCACAAATGTGCATGTGTCTGCTCAAACGGTCAGAAACAGACTCCATGAGGGTGGTATGAGGGCCCGAAGTCAACAGGTGGGGGTTGTGCTTACAGCCCAACACCGTGCAGGACGTTTGGCATTTGCCAGAGAACACCAAGATTGTCAAATTCGCCATTGGCGCCCTGTGCTCTTCACAGATAAAAGCAGGTTCACACTAAGCACATGTGACAGACGTGACAGAGTCTGGAGATGTCCTGGAGAATGTTCTGCTGCCTGCAACATCCTCCAGCATGGCCGGTTTGGTGGTGGGTCCGTCATGGTGTGGGGTGGCATTTCTTTAGGGGACCACACAGCCCTCCATGTGCTCGCCAGAGGTAGCCTGACTGCCATTAGGTACCGAGATGAGATCCTCAGACCCCTTGTGAGACCATATGCTGGTGCGGTTGGCCCCGGGTTCCCCCTAATGCAAGACAATGCTAGACCTCATGTGGCTGGAGTGTGTCAGCAGTTCCTGCAAGAGGAAGGCATTGATGCTATGGACTGGCCCGCCCGTTCCATGTCTGCGCTTCTTCTGGCATCTGTTCTCAGGCTGTCCAGTGATTTCTTTTAAAAAAGCACAATAATCATACCTCATGAATAGACAATACCTCAAACAAGATATAAATCATGTTAAAAATACAAAATAATAATACAAATAATGTGTGTTCCTTACATCATGTTACTTCTCCCTTATCCGCCTTCCTGGTTTGGAGTGTCAGAACCCAGACGTCCCAGGTTCATCTTCCTCAACCTTGTCATCAGACATTATAACATTATTATTGCATAGCAAAAGGTGGCTGATGAGATAGGTTAATCACACAACAATGGTGGACTTTAACATAGTCACATACCTGTAGTGGTGCCTGGAACTGTTGATTGGCTATGATTGGACTCCTGGAATATCGTCAAGAAAAAAATATAATCTGAATTTGATCCAAATCAATATATGATCATCAAATGAAAATGATTTTTTTTTCATAATGGAAAATTCTGTTCATAATATTACAATAGTTGATATTACCAAGGAAACTGTCCGTATTTGCACCGGTACCATATGAGTGCAGCAACAATCAGACAGAGAATGACAACGAGTAGAACCCAACAGGCAGCAGAGGTCTCTGTGAAGAGAGAGAGGATACAATTAATATAACAAACAGTCTGTATTTACAATGACATGTAATCTTATTGCCCTAGGAAACATAATGGCTCTGATGCAAACACTTTCCTGCAGAAAACAAAGAGATAATACTACAGTCTTGGCCAAAAGTTTTGAGAATGGCACAAATATTAATTTTCACAAAGTCTGCTGCCTCAGTTTGTATGATGGCAATTTGCATATACTCCAAAATGTTATGACGAGTGATCAGATGAATTGCAATTAATTACGAAGTCCCTCTTTCCCATGCTAATTAACTGAATCCCCCCCCCAAAAAATCCACTGCATTTCAGCCCTGCCACAAAAGGACCAGCTGACATCATGTCAGTGATTATCTCGTTAACACAGGTGTGAGTGTTGACGAGGACAAGGTTGGAGATCACTCTGTCATGCTGATTGAGTTCGAATAACAGACTGGAAGCTTCAAAAGGAGGGTGATGCTTGAAATCATTGTTCTTCCTCTGTCAATTATGGTTACCTGCAAGGAAACACGTGCCGTCATCATTGCTTTGCACAAAAAGGGCTTCACTGTCACACCCTGACCATAGTTTGCTTTTTATGTTTCTATGTTTTGTTTGGTTAGGGTGTGATCTGAGTGGGCATTCTATGTTGGATGTCTTGTTTGTCTGTTTCTGTGTTTGGGCCTGATATGGTTCTCAATCAAAGGGAGGTGTTAGTCATTGTCTCTGATTGGGAGCCATATTGGGAGCCTGTTTTGTGTTGGGTTTTGTGGGTGGTTGTCTCCTGTGTCAGTGTTTGTACCACACGGGACTGTTTTGGGTTTTCACGTTTCTTGTTTTGTAGTTAATTCATGTATAGTTTCATTATTAAAGAACCATGAATTATAATCACGCTGCATTTTAGTCCGCCTCTCCTTCCCAGGAAGAATCCCGTTACACTCACAGGCAAGGATATTGCTGCCAGTAAGATTGCACCTAAATCAACCATTTATCGGATCATCAAGAACTTTAAGGAGAGCGATTCAATTGTTGTGAAGAAGGCTTCAGAGTGCCCAAGAAAGTCCAGCAAGCGCCAGGACCGTCTCCTAAAGTTGATTCAGCTGCGGGATCGGGGCACCACCAGTACAGAGCTTGCTCAGGAAGGGCAGCCGGCAGGTGTGAGTGCATCTGCACGCACAGTGAGGCAAAGACTTTTGGAGGATGGCCTGGTGTCAAGAAGGGCAGCAATGAAGCCACTTCTCTCCAGGAAAAACATAAGGGACAGACTGATATTCTGCAAAAGGTACAGGGATTGGACTGCTGAGGACTGGGGTAAAGTCATTTTCTCTGATGAATGCCCTTTCCGATTGTTTGGGGCATCCGGAAAAAAGCTTGTCTGGAGAAGACAAGGTGAGCGCTACCATCAGTCCTGTGTCATGCCAACAGTAAAGCATCCTGAGACCATTCATGTGTGTGTTTGCTTCTCAGCCAAGGGAGTGGGCTCACTCACAATTTTGTCTAAGAACACAGCCATGAATAAAGAATGGTACCAACACATCCTCCGAGAACAACTTCTCCCAGCCATCCAGGAACAGTTTGGTGAGGAACAATGCCTTTTCCAGCATGATAGAGCACCTTGCCATAAGGCAAAAGTGATAACTAAGTGGCTCAGGGAACAAAACATCGATATTTTGGGTCCATGGTCAGGAAACTCCCCAGACCTTAATCCCATTGAGAACTTGTGGTCAATCCTCAAGAGGCAGGTGGACAAACATAAACCCACAAATTCTGACAACCAAGCATTGATTATGCAAGAATGGGCTGCCATCAGTGGCCCAGAAGTTAATTGACAGCATGCCAGGGCGGATTGCAGACGTCTTGAAAAAGAAGGGTAAACACTGCAAATATTGACTCTTTGCATCAACTTCATGTAATTGGCAATAAAAGCATTTGACACTTATGAAATGATTATATTTATACTTCAGTATTCCATAGTAACATCTGACAAAAACATCTAAAGACAACTGAAACAGCCAACTTTGTGGAAATCAATATTTGTGTCATTCTCAAAACTTTCGGCCATGACTGTAGGTTAAACGACATGTACATATGCAGTAAGAGATAAGTGTGTATCATGACCATCTTAGTTAGTGGTTATACAGTACCTTCCCGTAGAAAGGGGAATGAGGCCATAAGTCTGATATTGACACATGCAGTGAAAGATAAGTGAACATCTGGCTCAACTATGTTATCCATGCTACATCACATTTCTCAACCTCATATATGTGTTTCATGTGTATACCAGGAAAGCCTGTATATTTATCAGACAAATTTCCCTATGGGACAATAAAGTATTCAATAAAATAGGCAATCAATCAATTATAAGCAACTAGTATGAATGTGTGTGTGTGTGTGTGTGTGTGTGTGTGTGTGTGTGTGTGTGTGTGTGTGTGTGTGTGTGTGTGTGTGTGTGTGTGTGTGTGTCTCAGGTGCATCTCACCAGAGGATATGTGTACATTGAGGGAACCAGTTGCTCGTCCGTAGGGGTTGGAGGCCTCACAGACATAGAGACCATTCAGCTCAGAGCTGAGACTGAGGAAGTGCAGTATGTCTCCCTCTGCTCTCACTGAAGACCCAGGCCATGGCTGGGCCACTCTGAGGGGGAGAGAGAGAGAAGGAGAGGGGCTGAGAGTATGTGTGTGACTGTATATGTGTGCGTGTGTTAAAGACAAAGGCATGATTTGACTCCCAGCATAATTCAACAACTGTCCTTTAGCTTATTTAGATCTCATGTCTTAACATGTGCAGATAACATTTACATTTAAACTGGTATGAAATAGTTTACATAGGAGTAAGTACCTGCTCCAGATGTAGTTGGGGTGTGGGTTGCCATCTGCTACACATCGTAAGACTGTGGCTTTAGAGGCCTCACTAAAGGTAATGTTCACTGTCTGAGGTGGATCTATATGAGAGAGAGAGAGAGAGAGAGAGAGAGAGAGAGAGAGAGAGAGAGACTAAAGTGATGGTTCAAACTCATACACAGTAAGAACAGGGAGGAAGTCAAAGACTTAGCAGTGTGGTGACAAAGGAGTTGTTTGTGGACTATAGGAGAAAGAAGGGAGAGCACTTCCATCCACATCGACGGGGCAGTTGTGGAGTCCACATTTGGCGTCCACATCTGTAAGTACTTAACATGGTCCACATTCACCCGCACAGTCCTGAAGAGAATGGGCCCTCAGATCCTCAAAAAATTATGTAGCTGCATCATCGCTTGGTATGGCAATTCCACTGCCCTTGACCGCAAAGCGCTACAAAAGGTGATGCAGACAGCCCAGTACATCACAGGGGCCGAGCTCCCTGCCATCCAGGATCTCTGTAGCAAGTGGTCCCAGAGGAAGACCCGAAAAATTGACAAAGAGTCCAGCCACCCTAACCATAGACTGTTCACTCTGCTACCGTCCGGTAAACGGTACCGGAGCATCGGCTCTAGGACCAACAGGCTCAGAGACAGCTTTTACCCCCAAGCCATAAGGCTGCTAAATAATCAATTATGGTACCTAAACTATCTGTACTGACTCTATCTTGCACTGACTCTACACTTTACATATACACTGACCTGATATATACTGACCCTACGCACACTCACTAGACTATTTATACACACCATATACACACACACTCACTTACACACTCACACTACACTGTCACTCCCAGACAAATCCATCACACCTTCAAACACTAAATATGCACACACACACACACAACACACACGCATACTGACACAACACAAACACACAAATACAGACAGACACTCACACTCTAACATACACACACAGACTTTTACACATATTTGCTGCTGCTACTCTGTTCTTTATTTTACTATTATTATTACTATCCTGATGCCTAGTCACTTGACCCTGCTTTCATGTACATATCTACCTCAACTACCTCGTACCTCTGCACATTGATCTGGTACTGGTACTCCTTGTATATAGCTCCTTTTTGCGTATTTTGTTTTATTCCTCTTGTGTTAGTTAGTATTGAATTTATTTTTTAAACTCTGTATCGTTGGGAAAGGATTTTAAACAAGCATTTCACTGTAAAGTTTACACCAGTTGTAGTCGGCGTATGTGATGAGCAACATTTCATTTTCTTTGATTTGAGAAACAGAGAAAGAGAAACAGAGAGGTGATTACAGTTACTGCAGGTATATAATGTAAAAAGACCTACACTCACACACCAATACCAAGACAGCTATATTACAACTATAACAATGACAGGAGTGGAACTTTAATCCACAGATTTGTTTGATTTTAATTGAACGGTTGTTTAAAGAGGCAAGTCAGTTAAGAACAAATTCTTATTTACAATTACGGCCTAGGAACAGTGGGTTAACTGCCTTGTTCAGGGGCAGAACGACAGATGTTTACCTTGTCAGCTCAGGGATTCAATCTAGCAACCTTTCAGTTACTGGCCCAAAGCTCATATGAGGCAAAACCTTGTCTTCCTTCATTTCAGTTGGATTACTTTCAGTAGAGGAGCGGTACAATGAAAGCCTTGTAAAGGTCCATACCACTCTGTGCCTCAGAACTATGTTTAAGCTAAAGAAAATAACAGCTGTTACGGGGCTAGATCAAAGGCTTTCCTCTGTGCAAATGGTTTTACCTGGAACCTAAAAGGGTTCTACCTGGATCTAATAGGGGGTTGTTCAAAGGATTCTCTTCAAAGGCTTCTCCTGTTGGTTCTAGGATAGAACCTTATTTTCTAAGAGTGTATAGACAGACATGGTGTCAAGCCCTGACCATAGAGATCCCTTGGTTCTCTATGGTGTTGTAGGTCAGGGTGTGACAAGGGGGGTGTTCTAGTTTTCCTATTTCTATGTTGGTGTACTTGGTATGGTTCCCAATTAGAAGCAGCTGATTATCATTGTCTCCAATTCAAATCAAATCAAATCTAATTTTATTTGTCACATACACATGGTTAGCAGATGTTAATGCGAGTGTAGCGAAATGCTTGTGCTTCTAGTTCCGACAATGCAGTAATAACCAACAAGTAATCTAACTAACAATTCCAAAACTACTGTCTTATACACACAAGTGTAAGGGGATAAAGAATATGTACATAAAGATATATGTATGAGCGATGGTACAGAGCGGCATAGGCAAGATACAGTAGATGGTATAGAGTACAGTATATACATATGAGATGAGTATGTAAACAAAGTGGCATAGTTAAAGTGGCTAGTGATACATGTATTACATAAAGATGCAGTAGATGATATAGAGTACAGTATATACGTATACATATGAGATGAATAATGTAGGGTATGTAAACATTATATTAGGTAGCATTGTTTAAAGTGGCTAGTGGCTAATTGGGGATCATACTTTAAGTTCTCCATTGTTCCCACCTGGGTTGTAGGATATTGTTTTGTTTATGTGCATGTAGCACCACTGATGTCACGGTTCATTGTTTTTTTGATTGTTTTGTTTGGAAGTTTCACTTTATTAAAAGATGTGGAACTTTAATCACGCTGCGCCTTGGTCTGTCTCTCCTGACGACAGTGACATATGGACTGATTAGAGGAGAAGATTCTTCGCTCATGGAGATGGAGGAACGCGTCATGGAACAAGCGGAGGAGATTGACAGTCTGAGCGCCGCCATGGATCGCGTTGTCCAGAATATGGACTGCTGGGAGAGACAGAGTTTTTCCAGCACCTCCACCACCACAACCGGGATCTCCCTTGAACGCTTTTTCTCCTCCTGAACTAAACAAGATCCATTTATCCCTACCCACGGGATAAATCGGAGATACTGCCGGCTGCCAGGGTTTTCTCCTTAAACTGAACTTGTACCTGGCCATGGTCTCTCCAGTTCCATCGGACTGTAAGAAGAGCTGTGCCCTCGTCTCGTGCCTTACCGGGAAAGCCCTGGAGTGGGCCAGCGCTGTGTAGAGAGGAGGATGCGGAGTTGGACCATTTTGAGGAGTTCACCCGCCATTTCAGGACAGTATTCGACCACCCACCCGAAGGCAGAGCGGCGGGTGAGCGCCTCTACCATCTGAGGCAGGAGACGAGGAGTGCACAGGAGTTTGCTCTGGAGGTTAGGACCCTGGCTGCCGGTGCTGGATGGAGCGACAGGGCCCTGATCGACCATTACCGTTGTAGTCTACGCGAGGATGTCCGTCGGGAGCTGGCCTGTAGAGACACCACCCTCACCTTTGACCAGCTGGTGGACATGTCCATCAGGCTGGACAACATGCTGGCTACTCGTGGACGTCTAGATCGGGGTCTGGTTGTTCCATCGTCCCGCACCCTCTCTCCCGAACCTATGGAATTGGGAGGGATGGTGCGCAGGGAGACCGGAGGGTGTTCCCGCTCGAGCACCATCTATGGTTGTAGAGGGCACACTGCTGGTCGGTGCCGGGTTGGTTCCTCTGGGAATAGAGAAGGCAGGCAGGGCACTCTGGCATCACCCCGGGCGAGTAGGCACCATTCTCATCCAGAGCCCTATGTTGCACTAATGTTTGTCTCTGTCACTTTTCCTGACCCCCCCGCTTATAAAAGTTTAGCTCATAGCTTAGGGATCTCTATTGTTTCTTGGATATGCCTTTCCCTGTTCATGCCTTAGATAGTCGACCATTAGGGTCAGAGTTTATCAGGGAGGTCACCGCTCCTTTGTGTATGATAACGCAGGAGGGTCACAAGGAGAAGATTAGTCTTTTCCTTATTAATTCTCCTGCGTATTCTGTGGTGCTAGGCCTACCCTGGTTAGCTTGTCATAACCCCCTCAGAGTGCTCTCACGGGGTGGTCACGAGAGTGCTCAGGTAGGTGTTTAGGGGTTTCCGTTGGTGCTACTACGGTGGAAAGTCCAGACCAGGTCTCCACCATGCGCATTCCCCCAGAATATGCCGATTTGGCTCTCGCCTTCTGTAAAAAGAAGGCGACTCAATTACCACCCCATCGATGGGGGGATTGTGCGATAGATCTCCTTGTAGACGCTGCATATCCCAGGAGTGACATGTATCCCCTGTCGCAAGCGGAGACGGTGGCTATGGAGACATATGCCTCTGAATCCCTGCGTCAGGGGTACATTCAGCCCTCCATTTCACCCATCTCTTCGAGTTTCCTTTTTGTGAAGAAGGATGGCGGTTTACGCCCGTGCATTGATTATCGAGGTCTCAATAAAATCACGGTGAAATATAGTTACCCTCTACCTCTTATAACTACAGTTATTGAGTTAATGCACTGGACACGCTTCTTCACAAAATTGGATCTCAGGAGTGCGTACAATCTGGTGCGTATTCGGAAGGGTGATGAGTGGAAGACGGCATTTAGCACCACCTCAGGTCATTATGAGTACCTTGTCATGCAATATGGGTTGATGAATGCTCCATCAGTCTTCCAATCATTTGTAGATGAGATCTTAAGGGACCTGCACAGGCAGGGTGTAGTGGTGTATATCGATGATATCCTGATATACTCCGCTACACGCACCAAGCATGTGTCCCTGGTGCGCAAAGTGCTTGGTCGCCTGTTGGAGCATGATCTATATGTCAAGGCTGAGAAATGCTTTTTCTTCCAACAATCCATCTCCTTTCTAGGGCATCGGATTTCCACATCAGGAGTGGAAATGGAGAGCAGCCGTGCGTAATTGGCCGACTCAAACCACGGTAAAGGAGGTGCAGCGTTTTTTAGGGTTTGCCAATTACTACCGGGGGCCGGTGCGCTTGCAGTGGTCGGCTGAGGCGAACAGGGCTTTTCGGCCCCTGAAGACTCTGTTTACCTCGGTTCCTGTGTTGGCTCATCCGGATCCCTCTTTGCCATTCATAGTGGAAGTGGACACATCCGAAGCTGGGATAGGAGCAGTGCTCTCTCTGAGTTCGGGTGCGCCACAAAAGCTCCGCCCCTGAGCTTTCTTTTTGAAGAAGCTCGGCCATAATGTGGGGGACTGGGAGCTGTTAGCTGTCGTAAAAGCCTTGAAGGCGTGGGGGCATTGGCTTGAGGGGGCTAAACACCCTTTTCTCATCTGGACTGACCTTCGCAATCTGGAGTACATCCGGGAAGCGAGGAGACTGAATCCTCGCCAGGCAAGGTGGGCCATGTTTTTCACTCGTTTAGTTTTTACTCTTTCTTACAGACCAGGCTCCCAGAATGTGAAGGCAGACGCATTGTCCCGGCTGTATGACACAGAGGAGCGGTCCATGGATCCTACTCCCATACTCCCAGCTTCGTGTTTGGTGGCGCCAGTAGTGTGGGAGCTGGACGCGGACATTGAGTGGGCGTCACGTGCAGAGCCCTCTCCCCCTGAGTGTCCAACTGGTCGTATGTACGTTCCATCTAATGTCCGCGACCGATTGATCTATTGGGCTCACACATCACCCTCCTCTGGTCATCCTGGGATAGGTCGGACGATGCGCTGTCTTGATGGGAGGTACTGATGGCCCACTTTAGCTAAGGACGTGAAGATTTATGTTTCCTCCTGCTCGGTGTGCGCCCAGTGCAAGGCTCCTAGACACCTGCCTAGAGGTAAGCTACAACCTTTTCCCTGTTCCACAGCGGCTGTGGTCGCACCTGTCGGTGGATTTTTTTAACTGATCTTCCACCTACACAGGGTAACACCACGATCCTGGTCGTTGTGGATCGGTTTTTGAAGTCCTGTCGTCTCCTCCCTTTGCCTGGTCTCCCTAAGGCCTTACAAACTGCGGAGGCCCTGTTTACACACGTTTTCCGGCACTATGGGGTGCCTGAGGATATAGTGTCTGATTGGGGTCCCCAGTTCACATCAAGGGTCTGGAAGTCGTTCGTGGAACGTCTGGGGGTCTCGGTTAGTCTTACCTCAGGTTTTCACCCTGAGAGTAATGGGCAGGTGGATAGAGTTAACCAGGATGTGGGTAGGTTTCTGCTGTCTTATTGCCAGGACCGGCCGGAGGAGTGGGCGAAGTTCGTGCCCTGGGCAGAGATGGCCCAGAACTCGCTACATCACTCCTCCACTAACCTTACTGCCTTTCAATGTGTATTAGGGTATCAGCCGGTTCTGTCTCCTTGGCAACAGAGTCAGACTGAGGCTCCTGCAGTGGACAATTGGTTTCGGCGAACACCGGGGCCTCACTGCGGTGACGTTCTGCGCCAACTTTCTGGCGCGCTGAAGGTGGACGTGGGCTGCCTCCCAGGTTTCCTCAGCACGCCAGAAAGTTGGCGCAGAACGTCACCGCAGTGAGGCCCCGGTGTTCGCACCAGGGGACAGGGTCTCGCTCTCGACCCGAAACCTGCCCCTCTGCCTGCTCTGCCGGAAGCTGGGTCTGCGGTTTGTGGGGCCGTTTAAAGTCCTGAGGAGAGTGAACGAGGTATGTTATAGGTTACAACTGCCCACTAATTACCGTATTAACCCCTCGTTCCATGTGTCTCTCCTCAGGCCGGTGGTGGCTGGCCCGCCCCAGGAGGCTGAAGTGCGTGATGTTCATCCGCCTCCTCTAGACATCGAGGGGGTCCCAGCGTACTCTGTTCGATCCATTTTGGATTCGAGATGTCGGGCGAGGGGTCTTCAGTACCTCGTGGACTGGGAGGGGGTACAGGCCGGAGAAGAGATGCTGGGTTCCGGTGGACGACGTGTTAGATCCTTCCATGTTAAAATAATTCCACCGTCTCCATCCGGATCGCCCTGCACCTCACCCTCCGGATCGTCCCCGAGGCTGGTGTCGACGAGCTGCTGGAGCCGCGTGTCAAGGGGGGGTACTGTCACGACTTCTGCCAAAATCGTTGCCCCCTACTTGTTCGGGCGGTGCTCGGGGGTCGACGTCACCGGTCTTCTAGCCATCATTGATCCATTTTTCGTTTTGTCTTGTCTTCCTACACACCTGGTTTCAATCCCATTCATTACCGGTTGTGTATATAACCCTCTGTTTCCCCTCATGTCTTTGTCAGAGATTGTTTTATGTCAGTGTTGTTTTTATAGTTGTATGGGTGCGCAACGGGTTTATTTATGTATGTACATTTAGTGTTTGGAGCATGTTAAGTGGACTTATATTAAAAGACTACATTACACCCCGTTTGACTCTCCTGCGCCTGACTTCCCTGCCACCTATAAACACGACTCTGACAAGAGGGCTACTAGGCTACAGCCAGTAGGACTCTATACATAGACAGTGAGACTCTATACATACAGTGGATGTCTATGGTCTATGACATTGATAGTGGAATATAAATGTACAGTGGATGCGGCTAGTGTAGGACAGTGGTAGTAGAATATATTTACAGTGTCTGTCTATAGGGTAGGGCAGTAGTAGTGGAGTATATACTTACAGTGGATGTCTATGGTGTAGTTGTAGCTCCTTTCTGTTGCCAGGGCAGACTGGCTGACCACACACTGGACCTGCTGCTGATTGGCTGCTCTGGTTGGCAACCCGAGCAGGTGGCTGAGTACTGTGGTGGTTCCATTGGTGTGCTGTGTGAAGTTAGTCACTGTCCTCAACAAACTGCCAAATGTACCTGACTTCCACGTCACATCTGCCTGTGGCTTGGCACCAGCAGCCATACAGGTTGCCAAGACAACCTCATTCTTCCCAGTGACAGGAGGAACATCAATTGTCACACTCACTACTGGAGGAACTATGGCCAGGAAACAAACAAAGAGAGAACAGAAAACATGAACAAGAAACTCATTGTAAATGTGGAACTATACATGGAAAAACTACCAAAACAGTCCTCACATCACATGAAATGCTCATGTTATATGTCCAACAAACTTTAAATAAACCATTTCATGTTATCTATTTGTTCAATTGCAATATACATTAGTAACGACATGTACTGTATTCGAGGTTTAGGCAAATCCGGTTTAAACAGGTTTCAGCTCACTGTCACACCCTGACCATAGTTTGCTTTGTATGTTTCTATGTTTTGGTTGGTCAGGGTGTGAGCTGAGTGGGCATTCTATGTTACATGTCTAGTTTGTCAAGTTCTATGTTTGGCCTGATATGGTTCTCAATCAGAGGCAGGTGTTCGTCATTGTCTCTGATTGGGAACCATATTTAGGTGGCCTGTTTGGTGTTGGGTTTTGTGGGTGATTGTCCTTGTTCCTGTTTCTGTGTACTTTGCACCAGTATTAGGCTGTTTCGGTTTTCGTGTTACGTTTATTTGTATTTGATTCGTGTTTACTTTGTTTTATTAAACATGGATCGCAATAGCCACGCCGCATTTTGGTCTGACTCTCTTTCACATAAAGAAAACCGTTACACTCACCCTGATGAGAGGTACTTGCACCTGAGGTATTAAGTTTCACACACACTTCCCAAAATCTGTTTTTCAGCTTCAGCAGTTCCACTGAAAATCATTCACAGCCCAGTGATTATACTGTTAAGGAATGCAGGATATAATGGTGTATTCTCTATATTCCAACATCTGTTCCACCATTAGGGAAACTATTGATGCCTGTACTCTCCTGGTTTACAGCTTGAGTAAGAGGATACTCTCAGAAAGGAAGGTGCTACGTACAACCACATAGGGTTCTTTAGTTTGTCCCCATACGGGATCCCTTTTTGGTTCTACCTAGAACCCTCTACGTAGGGTTCTTACATAGAATTAGGAATTAGAATTGGACCTCTATGCGTTCTTCATAGATCCCGCTTTAAATGGTTCTGCCAAGAACCCTCCATAAATAATAAAATCTACTTTATGTTTTATTGTCACATACACCGGATAATTGCAGTGGAATGTGTTGTTTTACTGTGTGAGCCAGAATGGAGCACAGCTGGAGAAAATTAGGCTTATGTGTCTTCCTCAGCCAGAATGAAGATATCCAACAATTGAAACTTTTAATCACCTTCAACAAGCATTTTAGAAAGACTGCCAGGTTCGGGAAACTAAACTGGAACAACTATCTCAGTAACTAACGGGTGCAAGAAGTCTAACTATTAAAAGATCAAAACATTTTAGAAAAAGATTGTTATTTTTTTCTGTGTAGCATAAGGTTAATACCAAAACACAGATATTGAAACAAACAAATCTACCCGCAATAGCGCATGCTGGGAAATATGATAATGATGGGAATGGTTATGGGTGTTTAGGCTTCTCCAAGCTCTGATGCTGCTGATGGTCATTAGTAGCCTTCCAATCTTGCTTACTGCTTGGTACTTTGCACACTATTGTCCCTCTAACATCATTGCAAAGGTAATTGAAAATCTATCAAACACATTTCTATAGGCTATGCAATTGCATGAGAAAACAGAGTTTTGATGGCCTCCATTAAAAAAGGGAGGGAGTATCCCATCAGCTTTCTATAGGCTAGACCAGTGGTGTAAAGTACTTAAGTAATACTAGTTTTAAGTACTACTTAAGTAGTTGTGGGGGTATCTGTACTTTACTATTAATACTTTTGGCAACTATTACTTTTACTCCACTACCTTCCTAAAGAAAATAATGTACATTTTACTCCGTACATTTTCCCTTTGCATCTAAAGGTACTCCTTACATTTATAATGCTCAAGCAGGACAGAATTATGGCACCTATCAATATAACGCTTTGTCATCCCTACTGCCTATGATCTGGCAGACTCGCGAAACACAACTATTGTGTTTGTAAATTATGTCTGAGTGTGCACTTGTCTGTCCCTAATTAAAAATAAGAAGATTGTGCCTTCTGGTTTGCTAAGTATAAGGAATATGATGGATAGCATTTACTTTTACTTTGTACTTTTACTCAAGTATGACAATTGAGTACTTTTTATACCACTGTACTTAAGTATATTTAACTTATAACCTATATTTATTTGAACCTTTATTTAACTAGGCACGCAATTCATCCAAAGTGAAAATACTGCCCCCTATCCCCAACAAGTTAAGAACAAATTATTATTTACAATGACGGCCTACCCCAGCCAAACCCAGACAATGGTGGGCTAATTGTGCACCTCCCTGTGGGAGTCCCAATCACATCCGGATGTGATGTAGCCTGGATTCGAATCAGGTACTGCAGTGATGCCTCTTGCACTGAGATGCAGTGTCTGAGATCACTGCGCCACTCTGGAGCCCAAAATGATGTGTGCTTATTATAGACGTATTAAGGACACAGTATGTTTAACATGAGTTATTTTGTGTTCAACTCCTCCCATCTATCTCTTATCTATATTGGATTTTTACTTACCATATATTTTTCAACTGTTCGGTGATGTTTCACAAAAAATCTGAACCTTTCTATTTTCATTGTTTCTACAGATACATTAAAAATACAATGTTTGCTGACAGTATTATTATATTATTGATCGATTGACTATGACTTTTCAGATCATCCAGTAGTGCTATCTGCAGAGTTAGCTCCAGGTAAATATTGCAATTCTTCAGCCAATCCTGGACCTGTGACCAAAAACAAGCTACATATGGACAGTATCAAAACAAAATATTGAATGATTCTGTCTCTTCGCAGCAAAATCTGCAGAGCTAGGAAGGTTGTATCCCCCATATAAATAGCATTCTTTTGGTTGCAAGAATTTTGTATAATAATTTAAATATAACAATTCAAAGTTTTGAATCCGGCGTAATTTTACGTATCTGTTCATAAACCACGTGCCATGGAGTCGGTAAGTCAAAAATCTCTTCCCAACTATTTTGCAATCTATATGGAGTCAACTCAATTACCACCCCATCGAAGGGGGGATTGTGCGATAAATCTCCTGGTAGACGCAGCACTTCCCAGGACTCACGCTACCAACTGCCTCTCATAGCCAGTGCGATAGAGTAAATGCACGGGGTGCGCTTCTTCACAAAATTGGATCTCAGGAGCGCTTACAACCTGGTGCGAAAGGGTTGATGAATGCTCCATCAGTCTTCCAGGCATTTTTAGACAAGATTTTCCGGGACCTGCACGGGCAGGGTGTAGTGGTGTATATCGACGACATTCTGATATACTCCGCATTTCTCTGCTGGTGTGCAGGGTGCATGGTCGACTGTTGGAGCATGACCTGTACGTCAAGGCTGAGAAATGTATGTTCTTCCAACAGTCCGTCTCCTTCCTAGGGTACCTCATTTCCACTTCAGGGGTGGAGATGGAGAGTGACTGCATTTCAGCTGTGCGTAATTGGCCGACTCCCAACACGGTAAAGGAAGTGCAGTGGTTTTTAGGGTTTGCCAACTACTACTGGCGGTTTATCCAGGGTTTAGGTCAGGTAGCAGCTCCCATTACCTCACTGCTGAAGGGGGGACCGGTGCGACTGCAGTGGTCGGCTGAGGCGGACAGGGCTTTTGGTCACCTGAGGGCTCTGTTTACCTCGGCTCCCGTGCTGGCTCATCCGGATCCCTCTTTGGTGTTCATAGTGGAGGTGGACACGTCCGAGGCTGGGATAGGAGCCATGCTCTCTCAATGCTCGGGTACACCACCAAAGCTCAGCCCCTGCACTTTTTTAAAAAGAAACTCAGCCCGGTGGAGCGAAACTATGTGGGACCGAGAGATTTTGGCTGTTGTCAAGGCTCTGAAGGTGTGGAGTCATTGACTTAAGGGGGCTAAACACCCTTTTCTCATCTAGACTGACCACTGCAATCTGGAGTACATCCGGGTGGCGAGGAGACTGAACCTACGCCAGGCAATGTGGGCTATGTTCTTTACCCGTTTGTGGAGTGGGAAGGAAGGGAGGGGAGATGCTGGGTGCCAGTGCAGGATGTTTTGGACCCTTCGTTGCTGCGGGAGTTCCACCGTCTCCATCCGGATCTCCCTGCGCCTCATCCTCCGGGTCGTCCCCTCTCCTTGTTTCGGCGGCGTTCGGCGTTCGACGTCACCGGCCTTCTAGCCATCGCCATTTGTTTTGTCTTTGTTTTACACACCTGGTTTCAATTCCACAATTACATGTTTATTATTTAACCCTCTGTTTTCCCCATGGTTTTTGTGCGTGTTTGTTTATTGTAAGTTCGGTCCGTTGTTTGGGGCCTGGTGTTACTTCATGTATTTTGATATTTTGAGTAAATTTCTTTGTGTTCCTCATCTCTGCTGTCCTGCGCCTGACTCCTCTGCACCAGTTACACCCAGATCCTTACAATCATTATGTGTGTTATTGTTTTTACCATTGACAACCACAAGCGTTTTAATTAATACTATATTCTGTTACCCAAAATAAATTCAATTCAATTCAATACATTTGAATGTTCAGCAAAACAGGAAAATTGTGAAATTCACTCACTATCAAGAGAACACGTGATCATCCCTACTGCCTATGTTCTGGCGGACTCACTAAACACAAATGCATCTTTTGTAAATCATGTCTGACTGTTGGAGTGTGCCCGTGGCTATCTGTACATTTTTAAAGCAATAAAATGGTGCAGTCTGATTTGCTTAATATAAGAAATTAGAAATTATTTATATTTTAACTTTAACTTTTCATACTTAAGTATATTTTAGCAATTACATTTTCTTTTGATAATTAAGTATTTTTTTAAATAAAATACTTTTAGACTTTTACTCAAGTAGTATTTTACTTGGTAAATTTGACTTTTACTTGAGTAATTTTCTATTAAGGTATTTATACTTTTATTCAAGTATGACCATTTGGTACTTTTCCCACCACTGATGATTTGAAAAAGTTGCATAACAAAGGCAAGCTGTGTCTTGCCTTACTGAACAACCTGGGCTTCATTCCTAAGTGATAATACATCGTTCACAAGTGATCGGCTAATATTGTCACCCATCAGACTATTCTTAATTTAGTGTGGTCTTTTCATATACGAAATAATATATGTGAGAAATTAGTTTTTATTTAGAATGGATCATTATTGTGCACCTGTCAGAGAACAGGGAGAGGTTGAGGGTAGAGAAAGACAGGAGTAAAAACAAACAAAATAGAACTATTGTAAAATTGACTGTGTCCATAAAATGTATTTAGTATTCACTAGTTTACTCCAATTAGGGGAGGGGTGGTAGGATTAGAAAGTAAAAAAGTAAAAAAAATATTTAAAAAATGGGATCTGTATTTATGTATGTATGTGTGTATCACTTCCAATCCCCCATGTATTCTTTGCAAATATATATGGGGATTGGAAGTGATGCAGACAATTACATTGATGGAAGTTAGAATCTATCTGCACCATTAAAGCTGATCTACCCCTTAAAGAAAAAGTACTTTGGGTTGTCAGGAAAAATTTATGGAGTAAAAAGTATGATATTTTAGGAATGTAGTGAATTAAAAGTAAAAGTTATAAAAAATATAAATAGTAAAGTAAAGTACAGATACCCCAAAAACTACTTTAAGGAGTACTTTAAAGTATGTTTACTTATGTACTTTACACCACTGCAAATCATAGTCGCACACCTCATGTACCCTAGCCCATATACCTACATGTTTTGATAAGGTTTGTATCACAACTAAAGTGGCCAAGTAACTTCTTAAAATTAAGCACATTAATTTCCTTTATAACCAGTATAGCCTACTGGCATACATAGGCTGAGGGTGAGTTTCACGTTTTGGAAGATCATTTTCACCATAAAAATGCACCTTTATAATAAACCATGAGATGCATAATTGCATTTGTCATCACGTTTGAGAACAGTGCATGTGCAATCGAAAATCACACCAAACACTTATCATCAAAACAGCTTTTTCATACTTTTAAAACTCACCTCACTGTGATGATCAATTTGAAGAAAGAAGTTCAACAGCAGGTTGAAACGGTGTAACGAAATGGACAGACCTCACAAGGTGATGATTAATTCAGAACATCCATATGCACATTAGAGCTTATGCATATGTATATCAGCATTCAGGTTTCCCAAATTAAGCACTGGGTAGCTGCAGGAATACGACTGGAGAGCCCATGGCATACAGCGTTTAGGTGAAATATCACCTGTTGGGCAGCGACAGTATACTCCTCAAACAGTGGTTAATGTGTGGAGTGAAATAAGTGTTATTGTATTTATTTCTCAGCTGCTCTTAAGCACATGCTCCACTATAAGACCGAAGTGGCCTATCTATCATCATTGAATATCAGACTGTCGGGAAAACTGGCGGCCTCCATTCCCTAATCGAGTGCATACAGATGACATGTATTTTACACATTAGTAAAAACAAGATTAAATTGAGAATAGTCTGATGAGTGAAAATCACTTGATGAGAGAACAGCAGTGCACCCTGAGGAAAGGAACAGAGCGCAAGCTTTTTAAAATTCTTTCTCAAATCATCAACAGCCTAATGTCGCACCATGCAGCCCATATATGTTTTAATTTCTAAGACATTCTAAGGTTGGTATCATTCACAACTAAACTCTAAATCTAGCATATAGGACCTGTTTCAAGAAAAATATCCTTCAATTACATTCTTCATAATATAAAATCATATAAAATAAAATAATGGCACGGGACTTAAAGAATATCTTGTCAGCTAAATTAACAAGCCTACAGCATATGGCATGGAGCATAGCCACATAGCACGCAGTAGGCCAACTCATATTTTGTTATTCTGAAATACATTTTCTTCATATCATAATGTTTCTTTAGACCTGATTAAAATAATACATTTATTTATTGTGATGGTGTATATTAAACTTATTTATTCAAAATGTTTATGTAGATATTCCAAAGGCGCACATCAGCAACTTGTATGTGTGGAGGTCCGGAGAAGCTAAACATGATTATGTTAAGTAACAGTCAGTTACCGTGAGACATGCAGTCTTTATTTGCATGGCAATAACCGGCTGACAAAATTGTATGACTGCCACAGAATCATCAAATAACTATTTCTTCCAAAAACGGTTCTTAGGATAAAAAAAGGTTAAAGGTTGAATCGTATCCCTCTGGAAAGAACCCGTTGGGAACCTTTTTTTCTAAGCGCAGAGAAGATGGAAGATGAGGGTTCTGTAGATGAGGGCTCTGCTCTTGCTTCACTTGAATTATGAAACTACCAACTTCTTACCTTTCTAGTATTGATTATCACATTTAGTCTTTCCACACTGTCAATCATAGAAACAGTGATGCAAAGAGTGAAGGAAGAGTTCTTACCTAGCACAGTCAGAGGTATCTCTGTAGTGTATGTTCCACTGGGGAAAACACTGAAGATACATTTGAAGGTGCCTTCATCCAACAGTCTGACAGCTGTTATTCTAATAGATCCAAGGTTTTCTGATGGGTTCCCAATAAACTGGACTCTACCACTCAATCCATTCGATGCAAGGAATGTAGTAACCCCATTGGGATTAATCAGCATAAAATTATGGTTCTGTGTTTCTTCCGCAGTACTTTTCTGCCATGTTATCTGTTCGAGGTCCTCAGTTGTCTCTATCAGTCTGCAGGATAAGTCCACATCCTCCCCCTGTACCACAGTCCTGCATTCACCAATGACCCGTGTACCTGTAGAGAAAACACAAGCCTAAAAAACAGTCCAGAAGATACCTGTAGAATAGATGTTTATGAACTCTAATAAACAGAGATGATAACTAAACACACAGACAAGACCATTATTAGTATTTAGCTGTGCGTATGAACTATAAAATCCTATTGATGCTGAAATGTGGCTATTGTAAAAACAAATGTGCCAATTACTCAATCTTTGACCCTAACCCCATTTGGACAGCCATAGTCAGAGGAGATGGCTAAAGCACGCACTGATCTGGGTTCAGTCTAGGCTGAAACTACTTAGTGAATATGTTATTAGAACAATACGCCAAAAGCCCTGACTCTATACTAACACTAAATCAAGACTAAGATATTCAATACATTCCCAGATACTTGTGAATGCTCAGCATGTCTCAAAACTACTGAGCTAAAAACATTGTGAACTTACTGAGCTGATGTGTGTGCCTTATGTACCCTAAAAGGACAAGGACTACAGTTGAATGGTGGGATTGTGTGTTTGGTGGGTGTCACTGTCTTGCCTTGTCTCAATAAGAAGAAAGAGACAAAAACATGATCTCAATAGTATGACATTTTATGACAATTGGAAACCTACTTTCTGTATCCCTCTGGATGATGAGCAGAAGCACACAGCTCAGCTTCAGTAACATGCTTGCTCTTCTCATTGCTAGGATCAGAGGGGAAATGTAATTATGTAATTATATTACGTTTTAAAATTGGTGATATATAAAAATTAGGATCTATTCATTGTTTATGTAAGACAGTTATGTAGGCTGAGCTGAATGTAAAATAATGTTCTTTGCAATAAAATGTATTCAAGCATTGCTCTGCAATCATCACTCTTTGATGGAGACTATGCACATCTTGCAATGTAGCCAAAACCTTTTCTCCAAAATAAACAACCAGTCCTACATTGGTCAGTAATAATGGAACAAAACAGATGCATCTGTAAATTTAAGAGACCACTAACCTTTGATGAATAGAAGTTCCTCTGCTGAAATAGCAGACATTTGTTTTTGATGTTTGTGCTGACAGAAAAATGTCCTCCTACTGTTGGAAAACACTAATTCAGTAAACCACAGCAGCTATAGCACAATGGGGTGGATCATGGATGAGACAGTCTAGGCTCCACCCCACTCGCAGACTCCTGGCTTTTCATAGGCTGTGTGCTTCCTCTTTGAAAGCCTTATAACCTTATACTGGTTATGAAACATACACATAAGCCTCATTACAAAAAAAACAAGAATGATGGGACAAAATTATGTATTTTCTTTAAGAAAAACACAGTTAAAAACAACAACAGGCCAGAATCTGTATGACTTGGGACCCCCCCTCTCTGATGATACACTATATACACTACCGTTCAAAAGTTTGGGGTCACTTAGAAATGTCCTTGTTTTCCATGAAAACACACATGAAATGAGTTCCAAAATGAATAGGAAATATAGTCAAGACGCTGGCAAGGTTATAAATAATGATTTTTAATTGCAATAATAATTGTGTCCTTCAAACTTTGCTTTGTAAAATAATCCTCCATTTGAAGCAATTACAGCCTTGCAGACCTTTGGCATTCTAGTTGTCAATTTGAGGTAATCTGAAGAGATTTCACCCCATGCGTCCTGAAGCACCTCCCACAAATTGGATTGGCTTGATGGGCACTTCTTACGGTCAAGCTGCTCCCACAACAGCTCAATAGGGTTGAGATGCGGTGACTGTGCTGGCCACTCCTTTATAGACAGAATATCAGCTGACTGCTTCTTCCCTAAATAGTTATTGCATAGTTTGGAGCTGTGCTTTGGGTCATTGTCCTGTTGTAGGAGGAAATTGGCTCCAATTAATTGCCGTCCAAAGGGTATGGCATAGCATTACAAAATGGAGTGATAGCCTTCATTCAAGATCCCTTTTACCCTGTACAAACCTCACACTTTACCACCACTAAAGCACCCCAGACCATCACATTACCTCCACCATGCTTGACAGATGGTGTCAAGCTCTCCTCCAGCATCTTTTCATTTGGTCTGCGTCTCACGAATATTCTTCTTTGTGATCTGAACACCTCAAACTTAGATTTGTCTGTCCATAACACCTTTTTACAATCTTCCTCTGTCCAGTGTCTGTGTTCTTTTGCCCATCTTAATCTTTTATTTTATTGGCCAGTCTGAGATATGGCTTTTTCTTTGTTTTGCAGGTACAATTTAATGAAGCTGCCAGTTGAGGACTTGTGAGGTGTCTGTTTCTCCAACTAGACACCAGGGCCTCCCACTCCTCTTTCTTTTCTGGTTAGAGACAGTTTGGGCTGTTCTGACAAGGGAGTAGAACACTGCGTTGTACGAGATCTCCAGTTTCTTGGACAATTTACGCCTATGTAGATATTCCATTCAAAAAACAGCATTACGCCTTTGTAGATATTCCATACAAAAAACAGCTGTTTCCAGCTACAATAGTCATTTACAACATTAACAATGTCTACACTGTGTTTCTGATCAATTTTATGTTATTTTATTATTTTAAATGACCTCAAACTTTTGAACGGTAGTGTACATATTACCTCAATTACCTTGACTAACCGGTGCCCCCGCACATTGACTCTGTAGCCGTACCCCCTGTATATAGCCTCTCTACTGCTATTTTACTTGAAATTTGATTTGATTTATTTCAGAAATTTAGCCCAGGAGTCAAATAAAGTATTTCAATTCAGGTAAACAATCATGTTCATTTTCAATTGTTTGGGAACATATCCCCAATCCCCCACATCAAACACCTCAAGTCAAACATTTCAATACATTTTACAATGATATTTATTGTACCAGCCATTATAAGCCTTCTTTCCACAGTAGTGCTTCAGGGTGTGGTACTTGCAATAAGCAAGGAACTGCACACAAGGCTGTGTTATGACTCACACCTGTACTTGGTCATCTTCTTTTGTTTCTGTCATCGGGTAGATGTTAGACAGACCTCGCAATGTCCTCCTTGTGCTTTTTCCTTGCTGGGTGGTCTGAGGGACATCACTTGGAAAGTGGTGTCCAGTGAGGTGTAGAGGATTGTCAGAGGCAGGACTGCCCCCAGTAGATGGACAACAAGTAGTGTGGTGGTCCGCAAGGAGCTGCTGCATCAGGTTTATCCTGTACTGCTGGTATGAGATCATCTGTCCTGTGACCTGCCGGTGAGCAATGTGGCCGTTGAAGAGAGCTACAGTATGTCTATTAGCTGGAAAAAATGCTTATTGTACCATTTAAGGGACTTTCTGGCTCTCTCAACAAAACTGTTCTGCATGTCCACTTTGTCAACTGCTCCCATCTTCTTGTTGTGCTTCATGACACAGTCTGGCTTCATTTTCCTACCTCCGGTGACATAGTCCAGTTTTCCTGTGTCCTACATTTTGGAGTTGAACACAGTGGACAGAACAAGGACATTGCGCTTGTCGTGACATTTCACTGCCATTAACTTCCAGTTCATTTGAAACTCCACCTCCCCCTTGCTAATTTTTCTTTTTAATATTAGCATTCCCTTCCTGTTGGATCTCACTTTGCCACAGGCCCCTGTGTTCTCCCTCAAAAAGATACAGGAAAAGGGTAGCGCTACTGTAGCAGTGTACCCCTTTCCGAGGTAAGGCTGCAGCATGATGATCACAACTGATCCAGGTATGCCAAGACCCTCAACATGCCTCATATCTGTGCTGGTGCCGGTGTAGATGATCAGGCCCTGAACACATCCTGTCAGACAGTCACGTAAAACAAAGAACTTGACTCCAAATATGTGGTGCTTTGAAGGGATGTATCGGCAGAATGCAAGCCTCCCTTTCCAAGAAATGAGAGGCTTATCAATGCACAAGTCCTTGTGATACACAGTCTTCCAAATTCCCCGGTCAAGCTGTCCAGGACATTCCTCATTTTGTGAATGGGGTTGGCGAGGTTGGCAATGGCATTGTTCACAAAGTGGAGCGCTCTCAGAAAGACAAGGATGTGGGACAGGGAGAAAAGCTTTGGGAAAAAAGGGGTCTGTAGCATGGGGTCAGGGGTTCAGTAATCTCTCACAGAGCCCTTCTTCACTAGTCCCATCAGCAGCACCACGAGCAAGAAGGTATACATTTCACTGATTGTAGTGTTTACACATGTTGAGAGCATTCATTTTACGCCAAGGCCAGTCTTCTCTTTCAGTTCATGAGAATACCTGCAAACAAATATGCTCACAGTGGCAAGAAAAAGTGTGTGAACCCTTTGGAATTACCTGAATTTCTGCATAAATTGGTCATACATTTTGATCTGATCTTCATCTAAGTCACAACAATAGACAACACAGTCTGCTTAAACTAATAACACACAAACAATTATATGGTTTTATGTCTTTATTGAACACACCGTGTAAACATTCACAGTGCAGGTGGAAAAAGTATGTGAACCCTTGGATTTAATACCTGGTTTTCCCTCCTTTGGCAGAAATAAACTCAAGCAAGCTGTTCAGGCTTGTATCTTTTAGAGATACTTTTGTAACCCTTTCCAGCTTTATGCAAGTCAAGAATTCTTCATCTCAGGGTTTCTGAGATCTCCTTTGTTCGAGGCATGGTTCACATCAGACAATGCTTGTTGTGAATAGCAAACTCAAATTTTGTGAATGTTTTTAGTGTTCTGGTGTGGCAAGGTTCTTTTGGGCAACAATCATTTGAGATGTGAGCTTGTTTTAAAACAATATGTGTAACAGTATTAGCTGTGTTGCCACTGCAGAACGTTAACGTTATGTATCAATGCACTTGTATGTTAAGGTGTATGATTGAGTAAGCTGGCATGGACAAACTAGACTTTAGTACATTACAGTAGAGCACAATAGAGTACAGTATACACCACTGTATTCACATTTAATGTGATAACTGTACTGTACTATACAAATTAAAAGACCATTTCAGTATTTAGGACCCTAATCATATAAATGCCATGTTATAGAAGGGTGAAGACAAAAAATTTTTTAAGTCACTTATCCACAGCAGCAGTTGTCTTCCTGATATGGAAATAGTAACAAAGGCTCCAAAAACACAGAAATACATAGTACTTTAACAAGCTGAAAAGTTATCATTATCATGCTGCAGGTCTGTACTGTAGATGTTGTAGAAATTAACATTTTGTAATTCTAAGCTTTATCTCCAATGAGACAATATCTGAAATGCACAAACTACCATTTTATATTTTTATTTTACCTTTATAATCAATTAAGAACAAATTGTTACTTACAATGACTGCCTACCTACAGGGTCAGCCCCTGGAGCAAATTAGGGTTAAGTGCCTTGCTCAAGGACACATCCACAGGTTTTTCACCTGGTCAGCTTGGGTATTTGACCTTGTGACCTTCTGATTACTGGCCCAACATTCTAACCACTAGGCTACCTGCCACCAGTTTCTTCACCATGAAAACGAGATGTTTGCAGCTTGTAAAAGGATTTCTGTGTAAGTTTTATTTTGCCAACTTGCACCAAATTTCCAGAAGATGCTCAGGAAGACGAACGCTGCTTCAGGTAAGTTACTCAACCTAGTGATTGTTGTTGTTGTTGTTGTTGTCTTCACCCTTCTACAACATGGCATTTATGTGATAAATACAGGTAAGTGTCCTAAATGCTGAAATTGTCCTTCAACTGCTGTAATAATTGTGACTTGGTCCTGTCCGGACTAACCATATGTGGGGTTGTAGCTCAAAAATAGCCACATTGTAGTTATATCATTACATGTATTATTTTTTGCTTGTGAATACAATGTACAAATCATAGTCCAGCCCTGTCTTTATTGTTTTTCACAAGGCCATCTAGTCCAGACAAAGTGTCTCTTGGAATGTGCGGCCCAAATGAGGATTTCTTATGGCAGACATCCAGTTTTATTATGGTAGTACGGCACTGTTTCGGCTAGAATAAGGGAACTATTGATGAGTTGTTTGCTAAAATGTGGTTACAAGGTGGGTTAATTCTGGCTGAGTTATGGCTACCGCATCTGGGCCATCGCATCTGGGCCACTGTACGAGCAATGCCGTCAGAGCTAAACCAAATAAAAATGTGATTCACATTTTCAAACAGTCAATTTAGATTTTCCAACGGGGCTACACATCTGGGTGATGTTTTATTCTTGCCTCGTTTAGCCTCGTTTCACTGCCAAAAATACAATTAAACCATCTGGTGTTCAGCAAAATAACAACACAATGTCAAATACAGGTAAGTCTAGTCAAATAATTAACATCCAATCACATGAACCATTACTCTCTTGCGAGAATTCCACTAACGGTCCATATGTAGCCTAACGTAGCTGCTGCTCATTCCGTTTGCTCAAAAATGGATTCATGTTTTAAAAAAGTAAGGCCTGCGTCTGTAGAGATACATACCATCTCAACTGGTAGTACTGCTACTTTGTTCATTTTTAAATTGAACCTTTTTTTAACTAGGCAAGTCAGTTAAGAACAGGGTTGGCAGGTAGCCTAATAGTTAGAGCATTGGGTCAGTAACCGCAAGGTTGCTAGATGGAATCACCTAGCAGACAAGGTAGAAATCTGTTGTTCTGCCCCTGAACAAGGCAGTTAACCCACTGTTCCAAGGACATCATTGTAAATAAACATTTCTGCTTAACTGACTTGCCAAGTTAAATATAAAAAAGAACGAATTCACAATGACGGCCTACACTGGCCAAACTTGGATGATGCTGGGCCAATTGTGTGCCAACCACAGCTGGTTGTGATACAGCCTGGATTTGAACCAGTGTGTATGTAGTGACACCTCTAGCACTGAGATGCCGCTCACTGCTGAGCTACTACCAGCAGTACTACACCTGTTTATTTTTACCTTTATTTAACCAGGCAAGTCAGTTAAGAACAAATTCTTATTTTCAATGAGAGCCTAGGAACAGTGGGTTAACTGCCTGTTCAGGGCCAGCATGACAGATTTGTACCTTGTCAGCTCAGGGGTTTGAACCCTTCCAGTTACTAGTCCAACACTCTAACCACTAGGCTACCCCAACGACACAAGTTCTTCTGCTTCCACGAGCACATCCAATGCTAGCATCAGTAATTCTACATTTGTTGATAGCCCAGCTAGCATGGACACTGACAGTTGTGAATCTGATGCAGCCGAAGAGCTACTGCTCCCTTACCTAGGAAAGCACAAACAACAGCAGGGACGTTAGACCATTGAGGAGACGCAAATATGATCAGAATTACATTGATTTGTGCTTCACGTATTTTGGGAGTAGTGCCTTTCCTCAGCCACAGTGTGTTATATGTGCAAAAGTATTCTCACAACTCCCAATGAAACCACTCTTGTGCAGACATTTAGAAACAAAACAAGCCCATTTGAAAAATAATCCACAGGAGTTTTTTGAGCAAAAATTAAGACGACTTGAAGCGTCTTACATGGTGAGCTACCGAGTGGCTAGGACAGGCAAGCCCCATACTATTTTGGAGGACACCATTCTTCCTGCTGCTGCGGATATGGCTGGGACAATGCTGGGGGAAAAGCCAAAAAATGTATACAGACAATGCCTTCATTGATTCGTTCCAAGATGGCATAGCAGTTCAGACGTCTTTTGTCCTCGTCTTGTCGTGTCCTGTATATATATATATATATATATATATATATATATATATATATATATATATATATATATATATATATATATATATATATTTACAACTTTTTTCACATACCTTTTTTTATATATATTTTTTTATTTTCCATAAACTCATCGTCAAAACACTCTCCTGCAACCCGCCTCACCAATTTATATTTGTAAAAAAAGTATTATTTACCTCAAATCTGTAATCCTCCATAGAAGCTAACCAGAAGCTAACCAGAAGCTAGCCAGAAGCTAATCCAGAAGCTAGCCAGAAGCTAGCCAGAATCTAATCAGAAGCTAATCAGAAGCTAGTTAGCTTCTTTACTGGCTAATCGTTAGCCAGTAACGGTTTGTGGTCATCAGCTAGCTATGCTTTAGCTTGAAAATCTATCGCCAGTTTTGTACGGCGCGGCTCGGAACGGAACATACCGGACCTATTTTTCTCTCCATGTCCCTGGATTTCAACCGCTAACTCTGGACATTCATACCTGGATCTCGCAGCTAGCTAATCAAATCAAATCAAATTTTATTTGTCACATACACATGGTTAGCAGATGTTAATGCGAGTGTAGCGAAATGCTTGTGCTTCTAGTTCCGACAATGCAGTAATAACGAGCAAGTAATCTAACTAACAATTACAAAAAAACTACTGTCTTATACACAGTGTAAGGGGATAAAGAATATGTACATAAGGATATATGAATGAGTGATGGTACAGAGCAGCATAGGCAAGATACAGTAGATGATATCGAGTACAGTATATACATATGAGATAAGTATGTAAACCAAGTGGCATAGTTAAAGTGGCTAGTGATACATGTATTACATAAGGATGCAGTCGATGATATAGAGTACAGTATCAACGTATGCATATGAGATGAACAATGTAGGGTAAGTAACATTATATAAGGTAGCATTGTTTAAAGTGGCTAGTGATATATTTACATCATTTCCCATCAATTCCCATGATTAAAGTGGCTGGAGTAGAGTCAGTGTCATTGACAGTGTGTTGGCAGTAGCCACTCAATGTTAGTGGTGGCTGTTTAACAGTCTGATGGCCTTGAGATAGAAGCTGTTTTTCAGTCTCTCGGTCCCAGCTTTGATGCACCTGTACTGACCTCGCCTTCTGGATGACAGCGGGGTGAACAGGCAGTGGCTCGGGTGGTTGATGTCCTTGATGATCTTTATGGCCTTCCTGTAGCATCGGGTGGTGTAGGTGTCCTGGAGGGCAGGTAGTTTGCCCCCGGTGATGCGTTGTGCAGACCTCACTACCCTCTGGAGAGCCTTACGGTTGAGGGCGGTGCAGTTGCCATACCAGGCGGTGATACAGCCCGCCAGGATGCTCTCGATTGTGCATCTGTAGAAGTTTGTGAGTGCTTTTGGTGACAAGCCGAATTTCTTCAGCCTCCTGAGGTTGAAGAGGCGCTGCTGCGCCTTCCTCACGATGCTGTCTGTGTGAGTGGACCAATTCAGTTTGTCTGTGATGTGTATGCCGAGGAACTTAAAACTTGCTACCCTCTCCACTACTGTTCCATCGATGTGGATGGGGGTGTTCCCTCTGCTGTTTCCTGAAGTCCACAATCATCTCCTTAGTTTTGTTGACGTTGAGTGTGAGGTTATTTTCCTGACACCACACTCCGAGGGCCCTCACCTCCTCCCTGTAGGCCGTCTCGTCGTTGTTGGTAATCAAGCCTACCACTGTTGTGTCGTCCGCAAACTTGATGATTGAGTTGGAGGCGTGCATGGCCACGCAGTCGTGGGTGAACAGGGAGTACAGGAGAGGGCTCAGAACGCACCCTTGTGGGGCCCCAGTGTTGAGGATCAGCGGGGAGGAGATGTTGTTGCCTACCCTCACCACCTGGGGGCGGCCCGTCAGGAAGTCCAGTACCCAGTTGCACAGGGCGGAGTCGAGACCCAGGGTCTCGAGCTTGATGACGAGCTTGGAGGGTACTATGGTGTTGAATGCCGAGCTGTAGTCGATGAACAGCATTCTCACATAGGTATTCCTCTTGTCCAGATGGGTTAGGGCAGTGTGCAGTGTGGTTGAGATTGCATCGTCTGTGGACCTATTTGGGCGGTAAGCAAATTGGAGTGGGTCAAGGGTGTCAGGTAGGGTGGAGGTGATATGGTCCTTGACTAGTCTCTCAAAGCACTTCATGATGACGGATGTGAGTGCTACGGGGCGGTAGTCGTTTAGCTCAGTTACCTTAGCTTTCTTGGGAACAGGAACAATGGTGGCCCTCTTGAAGCATGTGGGAACAGCAGACTGGTATAGGGATTGATTGAATATGTCCGTAAACACACCGGCCAGCTGGTCTGCGCATGCTCTGAGGCGCGGCTGGGGATGCCGTCTGGGCCTGCAGCCTTGCGAGGGTTAACACGTTTAAATGTCTTACTCCCTTCGGCTGCAGTGAAGGAGAGACCGCATGTTTCCGTTGCAGGCCGTGTCAGTGGCACTGTATTGTCTTCAAAGCGGGCAAAAAGTTATTTAGTCTGCCTGGGAGCAAGACATCCTGGTCCGTGACTGGGCTGGGTTTCTTCCTGTAGTCCGTGATTGACTGTAGACCCTGCCACATGCCTCTTGTGTCTGAGCCGTTGAATTGAGATTCTACTTTGTCTCTGTACTGGCGCTTAGCTTGTTTGATAGCCTTGCGGAGGAATAGCTGCACTGTTTGTATTCAGTCATGTTACCAGACACCTTGCCCTGATTAAAAGCAGTGGTTCGTGCCTTCAGTTTCACACGAATGCTGCCATCAATCCACGGTTTCTGGTTAGGGAATGTTTTAATCGTTGCTATGGGAACGACATCTTCAACGCACGTTCTAATGAACTCGCACACTGTATCAGCGTATTCGTCAATGTTGTTGTCTGACGCAATACGAAACATCTCCCAGTCCACGTGATGGAAGCAGTCTTGGAGTGTGGAGTCAGCTTGGTCGGACCAGCGTTGGACAGACCTCAGCGTGGGAGCTTCTTGTTTTAGTTTCTGTCTGTAGGCAGGGATCAACAAAATTGAGTCGTGGTCAGCTTTTCCGAAAGGGGGGCGGGGCAGGGCCTTATATGCGTCGCGGAAGTTAGAGTAACAATGATCCAGGGTCTTTCCACCCCTGGTTGCGCAATCGATATGCTGATAAAATTTAGGGAGTCTTGTTTTCAGATTAGCCTTGTTAAAATCCCCAGCTACAATGAATGCAGCCTCCGGATAAATCGTTTCCAGTTTGCAGAGAGTTAAATAAAGTTCGTTCAGAGCCATCGATGTGTCTGCTTGGGGGGGATATATACGGCTGTGATTATAATCGAAGAGAATTCTCTTGGTAGATAATGCGGTCTACATTTGATTGTGAGGAATTCTAAATCAGGTGAACAGAAGGATTTGAGTTCCTGTATGTTTCTTTCATCACACCATGTCACGTTGGCCATAAGGCATACGCCCCCGCCCGTCTTCTTACCAGAAAGATGTTTGTTTCTGTCGGCGCGATGCGTGGAGAAACCCGCTGGCTGCACCGCTTCGGATTGCGTCTCTCCAGTTAGCCATGTTTCCGTGAAGCAGAGAACGTTACAGTCTCTGATGTCCCTCTGGAATGCTACCCTTGCTCGGATTTCATCAACCTTGTTGTCAAGAGACTGGACATTGGCAAGAAGAATGCTAGGGAGTGGTGCACGATGTGCCCGTCTCCGGAGTCTGACCAGAAGACCGCTTCGTTTCCCTCTTTTTCTGAGTCGTTTTTTTTTTTGGTCGCTGCATGTGTTCCACTCCGTTACACTGGTTGTAAGGCAGAACACAGGATCCGCATCGCGAAAAACATATTCTTGGTCGTACTGATGGTGAGTTGACGCTGATCTTATATTCAGTAGTTCTTCTCGGCTGTATGTAATGAAACCTAAGATGACCTGGGGTACTAGTGTAAGAAATAACACGTAAAAAAACAAAAAACTGCATAGTTTCCTAGGAACGCGAAGCGAGGCGGCCATCTCTGTCGGCGCCGGAAGACTATAGCTATAGCTAGCTGCTATCCGTGTGACTATCGGCTTTCGTCGATTCCAGAGCAAACATAAATTATTCCGGAGCTAGCCAGCTGAAGAGTTCCATCAATCACTCCTGGGCTACAATCACCTATCCGGACCCGTTTTACTGCCAACGTGGAGCCCCACCGGGCCTTCACAACTGGACTGCCGACGTTATCTACCCGAAGAAGTTATCCGGCTGGCTCTTCCGTCGCAACGTTACTTGAACGCCCATCGGCGTTCCGCTAACCGTTAGCTGTCTTATCGGCTGCTATCTGAATAGACCTATCGGACAATTTATTTATTAATTTTTTTCTTTTTTTTTCTTGGGCCTCTATAACTATATCTATAGTTTTTTTTGTTGTTGTGTGATTTGGATTCATTCCCTCTACCACACGGAACCACACTAATCCTACCGACGGAAACGCACGAGGTGGCTAATAACAGATCTCCATCCTATGCTAGCTTGCTACCGATGGCCCGGCTAGCTGTCTAAATCGCTGTGTCCCCAACCAACCTCTCTACTCACTGGACCCTTTTGATCATTCGACTAAGCATGCCTCTCCTTAATGTCAATATGCCTTGTCCATTGCTGTTCTGGTTAGTGTTTATTGGCTTATTTCACTGTAGAGCCTCTAGTCCTGCTAACTATACCTTATCCAACCTATTAGTTCCACCACCCACACATGAGATGACATCTCCTGGTTTCAATGATGTTTCTAGAGACAATATCTCTCTCTTCACCACTCAATACCTAGGTTTACCTCTACTGTATTCACATCCTACCATACCTTTGTCTGTACATTATACCTTGAAGCTATTTTATCGCCCCCAGAAACCTCCTTTTACTCTCTGTTCCAGACGTTCTAGACGACCAATTCTTATTGCTTTTAGCCGTACCCTTATCCTACTCCTCCTCTGTTCCTCTGGCGATGTAGAGGTGAATCCAGGCCCTAGCTCCACTCCTATTCCCCAGGCGCTCTCTTTTGATGACTTCTGTAACCGTAATAGCCTTGGTTTCATGCATGTTAACATTAGAAGCCTCCTCCCTAAGTTTGTTCTATTCACTGCTTAAGCACACTCTGCCAACCCGGATGTTCTAGCTGTGTCTGAATCCTGGCTTAGGAAGACCACCAAAAATTCTGACATTTTAATCCCAAACTACAACATTTTCAGACAAGATAGAACTCCCAAAGTGGGCGGTGTTGCAATCTACTGCAAAGATAGCCTGCAGAGTTCTGTCCTACTATCCAGGTCTGTACCCAAACAATTTGAACTTCTACTTTTAAAAATCCACCTCTCTAAAAACAAGTCTCTCACCGTTGCCGCCTGCTATAGACCATCCTCTGCCCCCAGCTGTGCTCTGGACACCATATGTGAACTGATTGCCCCCCATCTATCTTCAGAGCTCGTGCTGCTAGGCGACCTGAACTGGAACATGCTTAACACCCCAGCCATCCTACAATCTAAGCTTGATGCCCTCAATCTCACACAAATTATCAATGAACCTACCAGGTACGTCCCCAAAGCCTTAAACACGGGCACCCTCATAGATATCGTCCTAACCAACTTGCCCTCTAAATATACCTCTGCTGTCTTCAACCAAGATCTCAGCGATCACTGCCTCATTGCCTGCATCCGTAATGGGTCAGCGGTCAAACGACCTCCACTCATCACTGTCAAATGCTCCCTGAAACACTTCAGCGAGCAGGCCTTTCTAATCGACCTGGCCGGGGTATCCTGGAAGGATATTGATCTCATCCCGTCAGTAGAGGATGCCTGGATTTTTTTTAAATGCCTTCCTAACCATCTTAAATAAGCATGCCCAATTCAAGAAATGTAGAACCAGGAACAGATATAGCCCTTGGTTCTCCCCAGACCTGACTGCCCTTAACCAACACAAAAACATTCTACATTAGCATCGAACAGCCCCCATGATATGCAACTGTTCAGGGAAGCTAGAAACCATTATACACGGGCAGTTAGAAAAGCCAAGGCTAGCTTTTTCAAGCAGAAATTTGTTTCCTGCAACACTAACTCAAAAAAGTTCTGGGCCACTGTAAAGTCCATGGAGAATAAGAACACCTCCTCCCAGCTGCCCACTGCACTGAAGATAGGAAACACTGTCACCACTGATAAATCCACCATAATTGAGAATTTCAAGAAGCATTTTTCTACGGCTGGCCATGCTTTCCACCTGGCTACTCCTACCCCGGTCAACAGCACTGTACCCCCCACAGCAACTCGCCCAAGCCTTCCCCATTTCTCCTTCTCCCAAATCCGTTCAGCTGATGTTCTGAAAGAGCTGCAAATCTGGACCCCTACAAATCAGCCGGGCTAGCCAATCTGGACCCTTTCTTTCTAAAATTATCTGCCAAAATTGTTGCCACCCCTATTACTAGCCTGTTCAACCTCTTTTTCGTGTTGTCTGAGATTCCCAAAGATTGGAAAGCAGCTGCGGTCATCCCCCTCTTCAAAGGGGGGGACACTCTTGACCCAAACTGCTACAGACCTATATCTATCCTACCCTGCCTTTCTAAGGTCTTCGAAAGCCAAGTCAACAAACAGATTACAGACCATTTTGAATCTCACCATACCTTCTCTGCTATGCAATCTCGTTTCAGAACTAGGTCATGGGTGCACCTCAGCCACGCTCAAGGTCCTAAACGATATCTTAACCGCCATCGATAAGAAACATTACTGTGCAGCCGTATTCATTGATCTGGCCAAGGCTTTCGACTCTGTCAATCACCACATCCTCATCGGCAGACTCGACAGCCTTGGTTTCTCAAATGATTGCCTCGCCTGGTTCACCAACTACTTCTCTGATAGAGTTCAGTGTGTGAAATCGGAGGGTCTGCTGTCCGGACCTCTGGCAGTCTCTATGGGGGTGCCACAGGGTTCAATTCTTGGACCGACTCTCTTCTCTGTATACATCAATGATGTCGCTCTTGCTGCTGGTGAGTCTCTGATACACCTCTACGCAGACGACACCATTCTGTATACTTCTGGCCCTTCTTTGGACACTGTGTTAACAACCCTCCAGGCAAGCTTCAATGCCATACAACTCTCCTTCCATGGCCTCCAATTGTTCTTAAATACAAGTAAAACTAAATGCATGCTCTTCAACCGATCGCTACCTGCACCTGCCCGCCTGTCCAACATCACTACTCTGGACGGCTCTGACTTAGAATACGTGGACAACTACAAATACTTAGGTGTCTGGTTAGACTGTAAACTCTCCTTCCAGACCCATATCAAACATCTCCAATCCAAAGTTAAATCTAGAATTGGCTTCCTATTTTGCAACAAAGCATCCTTCACTCATGCTGCCAAACATACCCTTGTAAAACTGACCATCCTACCAATCCTCGACTTCGGCGATGTCATTTACAAAATAGCCTCCAATACCCTACTCAACAAATTGGATGCAGTCTATCACAGTGCAATCCGTTTTGTCACCAAAGCCCCATATACTACCCACCATTGCGACCTGTACGCTCTCGTTGGCTGGCCCTCGCTTCATACTCGTCGCCAAACCCACTGGCTCCATGTCATCTACAAGACCCTGCTAGGTAAAGTCCCCCCTTATCTCAGCTCGCTGGTCACCATAGCATCTCCCACCTGTAGCACACGCTCCAGCAGGTATATCTCTCTCGTCACCCCCAAAACCAATTCTTTCTTTGGCCGCCTCTCCTTCCAGTTCTCTGCTGCCAATGTCTGGAACGAACTACAAAAATCTCTGAAACTGGAAACACTTATCTCCCTCACTAGCTTTAAGCACCAACTGTCAGAGCAGCTCACAGATTACTGCACCTGTACATAGCCCACCTATAATTTAGCCCAAACAACTACCTCTTTCCCTACTGTATTTAATTTATTTATTTATTTATTTTGCTCCTTTGCACCCCATTATTTTTATTTCTACTTTGCACAATCTTCCACTGCAAATCTACCATTCCAGTGTTTTACTTGCTATTTTGTATTTACTTTGCCACCATGGCCTTTTTTTGCCTTTACCTCCCTTATCTCACCTCATTTGCTCACATCGTATATAGACTTGTTTATACTGTATTATTGACTGTATGTTTGTTTTACTCCATGTGTAACTCTGTGTTGTTGTATGTGTCGAACTGCTTTGCTTTATCTTGGCCAGGTCGCAATTGTAAATGAGAACTTGTTCTCAACTTGCCTACCTGGTTAAATAAAGGTGAAAAAAATAGGGCTTTGTGATGGCCACTCCAATACCTTGACTTTGTTGTCCTTAAGCCGTTTTGCAACAACTTTGGAAGTATGCTTGTGGTCATTGTCCATTTGGAAGACCCATTTGCGTCCAAGCATTAAAACCTCTTAAGGATCCGCCCCTTTTTTCAATTTTTGCCTGAAATTACATACTCAAATCTAACTGCCTATAGTTCAGGTCCTGAAGCAAGGACATGCATATTCTTGGTACCATTTGAAAGGAAACACTTTGAAGTTTGTGTAAATTGAAAGGAATGTAAGAGAATATAACAACAATAGATCTGGAAAAGAGAATACAAAGAAAAAAACAACTGTTATTTTGTATTTTTCTGTACCATAATCTTTGAAATGCAAGAGAAAGGCCCTAATGTATTATTTCTGCCCAGGTACGATATACATTTTGGCCACTAGATGGCACAAAACTGTGCGCCACTGTTTCAGTTGAGCGGGGGTGGGGGGGACCTGTACCGTTAACACGTTAAGACACTGATGCCATTTGCAACCATGTATGATTCTCGGCCCTCACTAGCATGAAAACTAAATATAAGCACAGACTGTGTGTGGAAAATTATTTAAGACTCTCTCCAATACAACCCTACATTGTAGTTATGTGCATCCTTTCAAGCACACCCTTCTCATGAACCTGTGGTGAGATATTCACCATTTTGATGGACAAATAAAGTATTATATGTCAGATGGCTAAATAAAGAGCAAAATTATTATTATGTGTTCTGGTCCTATAAGAACTCTTTGTCACTTCCCGCGAACCGGGTTGTGACAATAACTAACACTCATTCTTATGTTTAATAAATGTTAATAAATGTATAGTGTATGTGTGTGGCAGGCTTACAATGGTGGCCAAAAAACAACATTTGAGTGCGCTGACTCTGGTGCTAGAGGGGGTATGCAGCTGGAGGTTGAATGTTTGAAGGGGTACAGGATTTAAAAAGGTTTGGGACGCGTTTCCTTCCTAAACGGCATTGGTCCCATGGTGTTCATGCTTGCATACTATTGTTTGTACAGATGAACGTGGTACCTTCAGCCATTTGGAAATTGCTCCCAAGGATGAACCAGACTTGTGGAGGCCTATAATTGTTTTCTGAGGTCTTGGTTGATTTCTTTTGATTTTCCCATGATGTCAAGCAAAGAGGCACTGAGTTTGAAGGTAGGCCTTGAAATACATCCACAGGTACACCTCCAATTGACTCAAATTATGTCCATTGGCCTATCAGAAGCTTCTAAAGCCATGACATAATTTTCTGGAAACTTCTGACCCACTGGAATTGTGATACAGTGAATTAAAAGTTAAATAATCTGTCTGTAAACAAATGCTGGAGAAATTACTTGTGTCATGCACAAAGTAGATCTCCTAACCGACTAGCCAAAACTATAGTTTGTTAACAAGCAATTTGTGGAGTGGTTGAAAAATGAGTTTTGATGACCCCAACCTACGTTTATGTAAACTTTCAACTGTACATATTACCTCAATTAGCCCGACTAACCGGTGTCCCTGTATATTGACTCTGTACCGGTAACACCTGTATACAGCCCTGCTACTGTTATTTTACAGTCATTTTACTGTTTTATTTTCTTTACTTATCTGTTGTTTACCTAAAACCTAAATAATAATACCTAAATACTTAAAACTGCACTGTTGGTTAGGGCTTGTAAGTAAACATTTCACTCTACCTGTGTATTCGGCGACGTGACAAATACATTTTCATTTGATTTGAAAATCTGCAGAGCTGAGAAGGTTGTATCCCCCATATAAATATCATTCTGTTGGTTGCAAGAATTTTGAATAATAATTTAAATAAAAAAATTCAAAGTTTTGAATCTGATGTAGTTTTGGGTATCAGTTCATAAACCATGTGCCTGGAATTGGTTCGTCAAAAATCTCTTCCCAACTATTTAGCAATCTATATAAACACCAGTGCATATTTTGTATATAATGTCTGAGTGTTGGAGTGTGCCCCTGGCTTTCCGTAAAAATGTTTGTACATTTTTAAACAAGAAAATGGTGCAGTCTGCTTTGCTTAATATAAGAAATGTGAAATTATTTTGATTTTTACTTTTACTTTTGATACTTAAGTATATTTTAGCAAATACATTTAGTTTGATACTTAAGTGTGTTTAAAACCAAATAC
Organism: Oncorhynchus tshawytscha; assembly: GCF_018296145.1. Classification (NCBI taxonomy): domain Eukaryota; kingdom Metazoa; phylum Chordata; class Actinopteri; order Salmoniformes; family Salmonidae; genus Oncorhynchus; species Oncorhynchus tshawytscha. The sequence goes on from NC_056431.1 coordinate 62,870,185, forward strand.
TTTTATACTTTTACTCAAGTAGTATTTTCACTTGGTAACCTTCACCTTTACTTGAGTAACTTTCTATCAAGGTACTATACTTTTACTCAAGTATGACAATTTGGTACTTTTTTCACAACTGATGATTTGAAAAAGTTGCAAAAAAAAGGCAAACTGTGTCATGACTTACTGCAGAAATTGGGCATCATTCCTAAGTGATAATACATCATTCACATGTGATAGGCTATTAGTGTCCCCCATCAGACTGTTCTTAATTGAGTGTCATCTTTACATATACTAAATAATATAAGTGTGAAATTAGTTTTTTATTTAGAATGGGCCATTATCATGCACCTGTCTCGGAACAGGGGCAATGGAGAATTTTTTTTTAATGTATGTGCTTAAATAGAAAAGGGAGGATGCTTTTCCTCTGGTTAATTTTCATGGCATTCAGGTAGGCTATACTCCTGTTGTAAAACGAAGCAATGTGCTTAATATTAGTAAAGTTGATAAATGAATACAGTAGGTCTAGCCTAGTGGTGGAAAAAGCACTAAATTGTCTTACTTGAGTAAAAGTAAAGATACCTTAACAGAAAATGACTCAAGTAAAAGTGAAGGTTGCCCAGTAAGATACTACTTGAGTAAAAGTCCAAAAGTGTCTGGTTTTAAATATACTTAAGTACAGTGTTAGAAAAGTCCTACATTGTCATACTTGAGTAAAAGTACAAAGTAAATGCTTTACATCAAATTCCTTATATTAAGCAAACTGTGTTCATATTAATTTTAATTAGGGAGAGACAGGTGCACACTCCAACACTCAGACATCATTTTAGTGCTCCCAAGTGGCGCAGTGGTCTAAAACACTACATCTCAGCGACATCACTACAGACAACCTGGTTTGAATCCAGACTACCGTTGTAGGCCGTCATTGTAAACAAGAACTTGCCTAGTTAAATAAAGGTTAAATAAAAACATAATTTAAAAACACATTATTTGTGATCATAGGCAGAAGGGATGACAAAGCATTATATAGGTGCCATAATTCTGTCCTGCTAGAGCATTCTAAATGTAACGAGTACTTTTAGCTCTAAGGGAAAATGTATGGAGGAAAATGTACTTAATTTTCTTTTGGAATGTAGTGGGAGTAAATGTAAAAGTTGTAAAAATATGAATAGCAAAGTAAAGCACAGATACCCCAAAAATCTACTTATGGCTGGGTGGCAGTATTGAGTAGCTTGGATGAATAAGGTGCCCAAAGTAAATGGCCTGCTCCTCAGTCTCAGTTGCTAATATATGCATATTATTAGTAGTATTGGATGGAAAACACTCTGAAGTTTCTAAAACTGTTTGAATGATGTATGTGAGTATAACAGAACTCATATGGCAGGCAAAATCCTGAGGAGAAATCAAAACAGGAAGTGAGAAATCTGAGCTTGGTATGTATTCACCACAGTTCCCATTGAAATCCCCTTGGAATATTAATGATGTTGCACTTCCTAGGGCTTCCACTAGATGTCAACCATCTATAGAAATTTGAATGAGACTTCTACTGTGTTGTGGGACTGAATGAGAGCAGAATCTATCAGGTGACTGGCAGTCAGCCATTTCCTGATCACGCGCATTCCTCATGGTATCCTCTTGCGTTCCATTGCTCATCAAGACACAAAGGAATACTCCGGATGGAGCTATATGTTAAAAACATCCTAATGATTGATTCTGTACTTAGTTTGAAATGTTTCTTCGACCTGTAATATAACTTTTTGAAGTTTTTGTCCGACGTAGCGCTGACCAGAATGAGCGTTTGGATATGTATACCAAACGCGCTAACAAAATGAGGTATTTGGACATAAAGAACGGACATTATCAAACAAAACAGGCATTTATTGTGGACCTGGGATTCCTGGAGTGCTTTCTGATGAAGATCATCAAAGGTAAGGGAATATTTATCATGTAACTTCTTGTTTATGTTGACGCCAACATGGCGGCTATTGTGACTATTTTTCTGAGTGCCATCTCAGATTACTGCATGGTTTGCTAATTCCATAAAGTTGTATTGAAATCGGACACAGCGGTTGCATTAAGGAGAGGTATATCTATAATTCCATGTGTATAACTTGTATTATCAGCTACGTTGAATGATGTGGCTTTGCAAAATCATTGGATGTTTTTGGAACTAGTGAATGTAACACGCAAATGTAAACTCATATTTTGATAAATATGAACTTTATCAAACAAAACATACATGTATTGTGTAACATGAAGTCCTATGAGTGTCATCTGATGAAGATCATCAAAGGTTAGTGACCAATCTTATCTCTATTTGTGCTTTTTGTGACTGCTATCTTTGGCTGGAAAAAATGGCTGTGTTTATTGTCGTTTGGTGGTGACCTAACATAATCGTTTGTGGTGCTTTTGCTGTAAAGCATATTTGAAATTGGACACTGTGGTGGGATTAACAACAAGATTACCTTTAAAATGGTATGAGATACATGTATGTTTGAGGAATTTTAATTATGAGATTTTTGATGTTTTGAATTTGGCGCCCTGCACTTTCACTGGCTGTTGTAATATCATCCCGTTAACGGGATGTCAGCCCAAAGAGGTTTTAAGTAGTACTTAAAAGTGTTTGTACTTAAGTACTTTAAACCACTGGTCTAGCCTATAGAAAGCTGATGGGGTCCTCACTATTTTTAATAGAGGCCATCAAAACTCTGTTTTCTCATGCAATTGCATAGCCTATAGAAATATTACGCAATATGAGTTAATCGGCTCTCATTAAGTGTTTGATTAGATTTTCGATTACCTTTGCAATGATGTCAAAGGGATTTGAGGGACAGTAGTGTGCAGAGTACCAAAGAGTACCAAGCAGTAAGCACGTTTGGTAGGCTATTCATGATCTAAATGCGATAGAAATGCACACCTATTTAGGCGAGGTGCTGGCTAGCGGAGCAGAACACCTGAAAAATTAGAGGAGAGCTGCACACTCTAGGAGCTCAGATGCAATAATTTAATTACCAACGTTTCGACAGACAAGCTGTCTTCATCAGGGTATAGTGACCAACACTGTGGGGTGACTAGTTTATATAGTGTCAAAGGACACACACAGGTGTCTGTAATCATGGCCGTGTATAGCGTGATATCATTGGTGAATGAATAGCATATGATCATAGATACAATTTGGCCACACATGTGCCCCATTCTTCCTAACAGAGCTGGTGTAACTGAGTGAGGTTTGCAGGCTTCCTTGCTCGCATACGCTTTTTCAGTTCTGCCCACAAATCATTTTCTATAGGATCAGGGCTTTGTGATGGCCACTCCAATACCTTGACTTTGTTGTCCTTAAGCCGTTTTGCAACAACTTTGGAAGTATGCTTGTGGTCATTGTCCATTTGGAAGACCCATTTGCGTCCAAGCATTAAAACCTCTTAAGGATCTGCCCCTTTTTTCAATTTTTGCCTGAAATTACATACTCAAATCTAACTGCCTATAGTTCAGGTCCTGAAGCAAGGACATGCATATTCTTGGTACCATTTGAAAGGAAACACTTTGAAGTTTGTGTAAATTGAAAGGAATGTAAGAGAATATAACACAATAGATCTGGTAAAAGAGAATACAAAGAAAAAAACAACTGTTATTTTGTATTTTTTTGTACCATAATCTTTGAAATGCAAGAGAAAGGCCCTAATGTATTATTTCTGCCCAGGTACGATATACATTTTGGCCACTAGATGGCAGCAGCGTCTTTGCAACGTTTTAGACTGATCCAATAAACCATTGCATTTCTGTTCAAAATGTTGTATCTTGACTCCCCAAATATGCCTAATCTTTTTATTTAAAATTGTGTACTCTCATCAAACAATAGCATGCTATTCTGTAATATATACTGTAAATTGGACAGTGCAGTTAGATTAACAAGAATTTAAGCTTTCTGCCATTATCAGATATGTCTGTGTCCTGGGAAATGTTCTTGCTACTTACAACCTAATGCAAATTGCATTGTTTGCGATTAGAATTTTGATGCCCAAAATGGCAGAGCAGTAAGACGTGTTTGTTTTCATCCCATGTAAATATGATATTTTTTGTTGTTAACTTTCACTGCTATGCGGATGACACACAGCTGTACATTTCGATGAAACATGGTGAAGCCCCAAAATTGCCCTAGCTGGAAGCCTGTGTTTAAGACATATGGAAGTGGATGGCTGCAAATGTTCTACTTTTAAACTCGGATAAAACAGAGATACTTACTTGTTCTAGGTCCCAAGAAACAATTAGATCTTCTGTTGAATCTGACGATTAATCTTGATGTTTGTACAGTCGTCTCAAATAAAATTGTGAAGTACCTCGATGTTACTCTGGACCCTGATCTCTCTTTTGATGAACATATCAAGACTGTTTCAAGGACTGCTTTTTTCCATCTCCTAATTGTCCCTAGAATTTCTAAGGAAACAGCTGGAGGCAGGGCTTTCTCCTATAGAGCTTCATTTTTATGGAATGGTCTGCCTACCCATGTGAGAGACACAGACTCGGTCTCAACCTTTAAGTCTTTATTGAAGACTCATCTCTTCAGTAGGTCCAAGTGTAGTGTAGTCTGGCCCAGGAGTGTGAAGTGTAGTCTGGCCCAGGAGTGTGAAGGTGAACGGAAAAGCACTGGAGCAACGAACCACCCTTGCTATCTCAGTTACTAGTCCAACACTCTATCCACTAGAATTCCCTGCTGCCCCAGGGTAGCTGCAGTAGTTTATGTGTCGGGGGGCTAGGGTCAGTCTGTTATAACTGGAGTATTTCTCCTGTCTTATCCGGTGTCCTGTGTGAATTGAAGTATGCTCTCTTTAATTTTCTATTTCTTTCTTTCTTTCTTTCTTTCTTTCTTTCTTTCTTTCTTTCTTTCTTTCTTTCTTTCTTTCTTTCTTTCTTTCTTTCTTTCTTTCTCTCGTAGGACCTGAGCCCTAGGACTACCTGGCCTCAGGACTACCTGGCCTGATGACTCCTTGCTGTCACCAGTCCACCTGGCCGTGCTGCTGCTCCAGTTTCAACTGTTCTGCCTGCGGCTATGGAACCCTGACCTGTTCACCGGATGTGCTACCTGTCTCAGACCTGCTGTTTTCATCCCTGTAGAGACAGTAGGAACGGTAGAGATACTCTGAATGATCGGCTATGAAAAGCCACATTTACTCCTGAGGTGCTGACCTGTTGCACCCTCGACAACCACTGTGATTATTACTATTTGACCCTGCTGGACATCTATGAATATTTGAACATCTTGGCCATGTAATCTCCACCCGGCACAGCCAGAAGAGGACTGGCCACCCCTCATAGCCTGGTTCCTCTCTAGGTTTCTTCCTAGATTCTGGCCTTTTTAGGGATTTTTTCCTTGCCACCCTGCTTCTACACCTGCATTGCTTGCTGTTTGGGGTTTTAGGCTGGGTTTCTGTTCAGCACTTTGAGATATCAGCTGATGAAAGTAGGGCTTTATAAATACATTTGATTTGATTTGACATTGACTTAAAGCACAGCTCCAAACTATTCAATAACTATTTACGGAAGAAAGCTGGAATTTTGTCTATAATGGAATGGCCAGCACAGTCCCCGGATCTCAACCATTTTGAGCTCTTGTGGGAGCAGCTTGACCGTTTGGTATGTAAGAAGTGCCCATCAAGCCAATCCATTACCTCAACAAATTGTCAACTAGAATGCCAATGGTCTGCAAGGCTGTAATTGCTGTAAATGGAGGATTCTTTGACAAAAGCAACATTTTAAGGACACAATTATTTTTTCAATTAAAAATCATTATTTATAACCTTGTCAATGTTTTGAATATATTTCCTATTCATGTTACAACTAATTTCATGTGTGTTTTCATGGAAAACAAGGACATTCTTAGTGACCCCAAACTTTTGAACTGTAGTGTATATAGTGTATCACCAGAGAGGGGGGTCCCAAGTCATACAGATTCTGGCCTGTTGTTGTATTTAACTGTGTTTTTCTTAAAGGAAATATATAATTTTGTCCCATCGTTCTTGTTTTTTTGTAATGAGGCCTATGTGTATGTTTCATAACCAGCATAAGGTTGTACGGGCTTTCAAAGAGGAAGCACACAGCCTATGAAAAGCCAGGAGTCTGTGAGTGGGGTGGATCATCCAAGCTTACTGAATTAGTGTTTTCCAACAGTAGGAGGACATTTTGAGGACAAACGTCAAAAACGAATGTCTCGGCTATTTCAGCAGAGGAACTTCTATTCATCAAAGGTTAGTGGTCTATTAAATTGAAAGATGCAAATGTTTTGTTCTGTTATTACTGACCAATATAAACCTGTTTGTTTATTTTTGTGAAAAGGATTTGGCTACATTGCAAGATGTGCATAGTCTCCTTCAAAGAGTGTTGATTGCAGACCACTGAGTGAATACATATTATTGCATTCAAGATTATTTTACGTGCAGCTTAGCCTACAGTCTTACATAAACAATGAATGGGTCCTCATTTTTACAAATCACAAATTTTAAAATGTAATATAATTCCATAATTACGCTTCCCTTCTGACCCTAGCAATGAGAAGAGCAAAGCATGTTACTGAAGCTGTGCTGTGTGATTCTACTCATCATCCAGAGGGATACAGAAAGTAGGTTTCCAATTGCCATAAAATGTTGAGATCATGTTTTTGTCTCTTTTTTCTTATCGACACAAGCAAGACAATAACACCCACCAAACACATAAGCCCACCATTCAACTGTAGTCAGCACAGTGTGTTTACTATGCTTTTAACTCAGTAGTTTTGAGCGTGCACAAATATCTGGGAATGTCTTGAATATCTTACTCTTGATTAAGTGTCAGAATAGAGTCAGGGCTTTTGGCTTATTATTCTAACAACATATTCACGAAGTAGTTTCAGCCTAGACTGGACCCAGATCAGTATGTGCTTTAGGCCCTTTGTTTTTACAATAGCCACACTTCAGCATCAATAGGATATCATAGTTCATAAGCACAGCTAAATACTAATAATGGTATTATCTGTGTGTTTAGTTATCATCTTTGTTTATTAGAGTTCATAAACATCTATTCTACAGGTATCTTCTGGACTGTTTTTTAGGCTTGTGTTTTCTCTACAGGTACACGGGTCATTGGTGAATGCAGGACTGTGGTACAGGGGGAGGATGTGGACTTATCCTGCAGACTGATAGAGACAACTGAGGACCTCGAACAGATAACATGGCAGAAAAGTACTGCGGAAGAAACACAGAACCATAATTTTATGCTGATTAATCCCAATGGGGTTACTACATTCCTTGCATCGAATGGATTGAGTGGTAGAGTCCAGTTTATTGGGAACCCATCAGAAAACCTTGGATCTATTAGAATAACAGCTGTCAGACTGTTGGATGAAGGCACCTTCAAATGTATCTTCAGTGTTTTCCCCAGTGGAACATACACTACAGAGATACCTCTGACTGTGCTAGGTAAGAACTCTTCCTTCACTCTTTGCATCACTGTTTCTATGATTGACAGTGTGGAAAGACTAAATGTGATAATCAATACTAGAAAGGTAAGAAGTTGGTAGTTTCATAATTCAAGTGAAGCAAGAGCAGAGCCCTCATCTACAGAACCCTCATCTTCCATCTTCTCTGCGCTTAGAAAAAAAGGTTCCCAACGGGTTCTTTCCAGAGGGATACGATTCAACCTTTAACCTTTTTTTATCCTAAGAACCGTTTTTGGAAGAAATAGTTATTTGATGATTCTGTGGCAGTCATACAATTTTGTCAGCCGGTTATTGCCATGCAAATAAAGACTGCATGTCTCACGGTAACTGACTGTTACTTAACATAATCATGTTTAGCTTCTCTGGACCTCCAGACATACAAGTTGCTGATGTGCGCCTTTGGAATATCTACATAAACATTTTGAATAAATAAGTTTAATATACACCATCACAATAAATAAATGTATTATTTTAATCAGGTCTAAAGAAACATTATGATATGAAGAAAATGTATTTCAGAATAACAAAATATGAGTTGGCCTACTGCGTGCTATGTGGCTATGCTCCATGCCATATGCTGTAGGCTTGTTAATTTAGCTGACAAGATATTCTTTAAGTCCCGTGTCATTATTTTATTTTATATGATTTTATATTATGAAGAATGTAATTGAAGGATATTTTTCTTGAAACAGGTCCTATATGCTAGATTTAGAGTTTAGTTGTGAATGATACCAACCTTAGAATGTCTTAGAAATTAAAACATATATGGGCTGCATGGTGCGACATTAGGCTGTTGATGATTTGAGAAAGAATTTTAAAAAGCTTGCGCTCTGTTCCTTTCCTCAGGGTGCACTGCTGTTCTCTCATCAAGTGATTTTCACTCATCAGACTATTCTCAATTTAATCTTGTTTTTACTAATGTGTAAAATACATGTCATCTGTATGCACTCGATTAGGGAATGGAGGCCGCCAGTTTTCCCGACAGTCTGATATTCAATGATGATAGATAGGCCACTTCGGTCTTATAGTGGAGCATGTGCTTAAGAGCAGCTGAGAAATAAATACAATAACACTTATTTCACTCCACACATTAACCACTGTTTGAGGAGTATACTGTCGCTGCCCAACAGGTGATATTTCACCTAAACGCTGTATGCCATGGGCTCTCCAGTCGTATTCCTGCAGCTACCCAGTGCTTAATTTGGGAAACCTGAATGCTGATATACATATGCATAAGCTCTAATGTGCATATGGATGTTCTGAATTAATCATCACCTTGTGAGGTCTGTCCATTTCGTTACACCGTTTCAACCTGCTGTTGAACTTCTTTCTTCAAATTGATCATCACAGTGAGGTGAGTTTTAAAAGTATGAAAAAGCTGTTTTGATGATAAGTGTTTGGTGTGATTTTCGATTGCACATGCACTGTTCTCAAACGTGATGACAAATGCAATTATGCATCTCATGGTTTATTATAAAGGTGCATTTTTATGGTGAAAATGATCTTCCAAAACGTGAAACTCACCCTCAGCCTATGTATGCCAGTAGGCTATACTGGTTATAAAGGAAATTAATGTGCTTAATTTTAAGAAGTTACTTGGCCACTTTAGTTGTGATACAAACCTTATCAAAACATGTAGGTATATGGGCTAGGGTACATGAGGTGTGCGACTATGATTTGCAGTGGTGTAAAGTACATAAGTAAACATACTTTAAAGTACTCCTTAAAGTAGTTTTTGGGGTATCTGTACTTTACTTTACTATTTATATTTTTTATAACTTTTACTTTTAATTCACTACATTCCTAAAATATCATACTTTTTACTCCATACATTTTTCCTGACAACCCAAAGTACTTTTTCTTTAAGGGGTAGATCAGCTTTAATGGTGCAGATAGATTCTAACTTCCATCAATGTAATTGTCTGCATCACTTCCAATCCCCATATATATTTGCAAAGAATACATGGGGGATTGAAGTGATGCAGACAATTACATTGATGGAAGTTAGAATCTACATTAAAGCTGATTTACCTCTTAATATACTGTATATATATGTATATATATATATATATATATATATATATATATACAGTGCCTTGCGAAAGTATTCGGCCCCCTTGAACTTTGCGACCTTTTGCCACATTTCAGGCTTCAAACATAAAGATATAAAACTGTATTTTTTTGTGAAGAATCAACAACAAGTGGGACACAATCATGAAGTGGAACGACATTTATTGGATATTTCAAACTTTTTTAACAAATCAAAAACTGAAAAATTGGCCGTGCAAAATTATTCAGCCCCCTTAAGTTAATACTTTGTAGCGCCACCTTTTGCTGCGATTACAGCTGTAAGTTGCTTGGGGTATGTCTCTATCAGTTTTGCACATCGAGAGACTGACATTTTTTCCCATTCCTCCTTGCAAAACAGCTCGAGCTCAGTGAGGTTGGATGGAGAGCATTTGTGAACAGCAGTTTTCAGTTCTTTCCACAGATTCTCGATTGGATTCAGGTCTGGACTTTGACTTGGCCATTCTAACACCTGGATATGTTTATTTTTGAACCATTCCATTGTAGATTTTGCTTTATGTTTTGGATCATTGTCTTGTTGGAAGACAAATCTCCATCCCAGTCTCAGGTCTTTTGCAGACTCCATCAGGTTTTCTTCCAGAATGGTCCTGTATTTGGCTCCATCCATCTTCCCATCAATTTTAACCATCTTCCCTGTCCCTGCTGAAGAAAAGCAGGCCCAAACCATGATGCTGCCACCACCATGTTTGACAGTGGTGATGGTGTGTTCAGGGTGATGAGCTGTGTTGCTTTCACGCCAAACATAACGTTTTGCATTGTTGCCAAAAAGTTCAATTTTGGTTTCATCTGACCAAAACACCTTCTTCCACATGTTTGGTGGGTCTCCCAGGTGGCTTGTGGCAAACTTTAAACAACACTTTTTATGGATATCTTTAAGAAATGGCTTTCTTCTTGCCACTCTTCCATAAAGGCCAGATTTGTGCAATATACGACTGATTGTTGTCCTATGGACAGTCTCCCACCTCAGCTGTAGATCTCTGCAGTTCATCCAGAGTGATCATGGGCCTCTTGGCTGCATCTCTGATCAGTCTTCTCCTTGTATGAGCTGAAAGTTTAGAGGGACGGCCAGGTCTTGGTAGATTTGCAGTGGTCTGATACTCCTTCTATTTCAATATTATTGCTTGCACAGTGCTCCTTTGGATGTTTAAAGCTTGGGAAATCTTTTTGTATCCAAATCCGGCTTTAAACTTCTTCACAACAGTATCTCGGACCTGCCTGGTGTGTTCCTTGTTCTTCATGATGCTCTCTGCGCTTTTAACGGACCTCTGAGACTTATCACAGTGCAGGTGCATTTATACGGAGACTTGATTACACACAGGTGGATTGTATGTATCATCATTAGTCTTTTAGGTCAACATTGGATCATTCAGAGATCCTCACTGAACTTCTGGAGAGAGTTTGCTGCACTGAAAGTAAAGGGGCTGAATAATTTTGCATGACCAATTTTTCAGTTTTTGATTTGTTAAAAAAGTTTGAAATACCCAATAAATGTCGTTCCACTTCATGATTGTGTCCCACTTGTTGTTGATTCTTCACAAAAAAATACAGTTTTATATCTTTATGTTTGAATACATACATAAATACATAAATACAGATCCCATTTTTTTTTTAAATTTCTAATCCTACCACCCCTCCCCTAATTGGAGTAAACTAGTGAATACTAAATACATTTTATGGACACAGTCAATTTTACAATAGTTCTATTTTGTTTGTTTTTACTCCTGTCTTTCTCTACCCTCAACCTCTCCCTGTTCTGTGACAGGTGCACGATAATGATCCATTCTAAATAAAAACTAATTTCTCACATATATTATTTTGTATATGAAAAGACCACACTAAATTAAGAATAGTCTGATGGGTGACAATATTAGCCGATCACTTGTGAATGATGTATTATCACTTAGGAATGAAGCCCAGGTTGTTCAGTAAAGGCAAGACGCAGCCTTTATTTTCCACCATAATTTGCAAATAAATTCATTCAAAATCCTACAATGTGAATTTCTGGATTTTTGTTTCTCCTTTTGTCTGTCATAGTTGAAGTGTAACTATGATGAAAATTACAGGCCTCTCTCATCTTTTTAAGTGGGAGAACTTGCACAATTGGTGGCTGACTAAATATTTTTTTGCCCCACTGTATATAATAAGCACACATCATTTTGGGCTCCCGAGTGGCGCAGTGATCTCAGACACTGCATCTCAGTGCAAGAGGCGTCACTGCAGTACCTGATTCGAATCCAGGCTGCATCACATCCGGCCGTGATTGGGAGTCCCATAGGGACAGCCACCAAAACTCTGGGTTTGGCTGGGGTAGGCCGTCATTGTAAATAAGAATTTGTTCATAACTGACTTGCCTAGTTCAATAAAGGTTAAACTAAATATAGGTTATAAGTTAAATATACTTAAGTACAGTGGTATAAAAAGTACTCAATTGTCAAAGTAAATGCTATACATCATATTCCTTATTTTTAGCAAACCAGAGGGCACAGTCTTCTTCTTATTTTTAATTAGGGACAGACAGGTGCACACTCAGACGTAATTTACAAACACGTTAGTTGTGTTTCGTGAGTCTGCCAGATCAGAGGCAGTAGGGATGACAAAGCGTTATTTTGATAGGTGCCATAATTCTGTCCTGCTTGAGCATTTTAAATGTAAGGAGTACCTTTAGCTGCCAGGAAAAATGTTTTTTATGGAGTAAAATGTACTTGATTTTCTTTAGGAAGGTAGTGGAGTAAAGGTAATACTTGTATTATTAAGTACTTTACACCATTGGTCTAGCCTATAGAAAGCTGATGGGATACCTCCTCCCCTTTTTAATAGAGGCCATGAAAACTGTTTTCTCATGCAATTGCATAGTCTATAGAAATGTGTTTGAATAGATTTTCATTACCTTTGCAATGATGTCACAGTGATTAGATGGACAATAGTGTGCAGAGTACCAAGCAGTAAGCACGTTTGGTAGGCTACTAATGACCATCAGCAGCATCAGAGCTTGCAGAAGACTAAACACCCCAAAACCATGCCCATCATTATCATATTTCCCAGCATTGTCTATTGCAGATAGATTTGTTTGTTTCAATATCTGTGTTTTTGTATCTGAATTGATTAGTTGATTAACCTTATACTACACGGGAAAAAATGGCAATATTTGTCTAAATTTTTCTGATCTTTTAATAGTTGGACTTATAGCGCCCGTTACTGAGACAGTAGTTCCAGTTTAGATTATTTAGGTAGATATTTTATCAAATTTGCCTGACCTGGCAGTCTTTCTAAAATGCATGTTGTAGGTGATTAAAAGTTCCAATTGTTGGATATCTTCATTCTGGTTGAGGAAGACACTTAACCCTAATTTGCTCCAGCTGTGCTGTACTACTATGGCTGACCCTGAAAAACAACAAATCTCACTGCAATTATCCGGTGTATGTGACAATAAAACATTTTGAAATAGATTGTATTATTTATAGAGGGTTCTTGGCACAACCATTTAAAGGGGGATCTATGAAGAACCCATAGATATCCAATTCTAATTCGTAATTCTATGGAAGAACCCTACGTAGAGGGTTCTAGGTAGACCAAAAAAGGGATCCCATATGGGGACAACTAAAGAACCCTATGTGGTTGTACGTAGCACCTTCCTTTCTGAGAGTATCCTCTTACTCAAGCTGTAAACCAGGAGAGTACAGGCATCAATAGTTTCCCTAATGGTGGAACAGATGTTGGAATATAGAGAATACACCATTATATCCTGCATTCCTTAACAGTATAATCACTGGGCTGTGAATGATTTTCAGTGGAACTGCTGAAGCTGAAAAACAGATTTTGGGAAGTGTGTGTGAAACTTAATCCCTCAGGTGCAGGTACCTCTCATCAGGGTGAGCTGAAACCTGTTTAAACTGTATTTGCCTAAACCTACAATACAGTAAATGTGTCGCTACTAATGTATATTGTAATTGGCCAGTTAGAGAACATGATATGGTTTATTTAAAGTTTGTTGGACATATAACATGAGCATTTCATGTGATGTGAGGTCTGTTTTGGTAGTTCCATGTATAGTTCAACATTTACAATGAGTTACTTGTTCATGTTTTCTGTTCTCTGTTTTTTTCTGTTCTCTGTTTGTTTGTTTCTGGCCACAGTTCCTCCAGTAGTAAGTGTGACAGTTGATGTTCCTCCTGTCACTGGGGAAAATGAGGTTGTCTTGGCAACCTGTGTGGCTGCTGGTGCCAAGCCACGGGCAGAAGTGACATGGAAGACGGGTGCATTTGGCAGTTTGTTGAGGACAGTGACTAACTTCACACAGCACACCAATGGAACCACCACAGTACTCAGCCACCTGCTCGGGTTGCCAACCAGAGCAGCCAATCAGCAGCAGGTCCAGTGTGTGGTCAACCAGTCTGCCCTGGCAACAGAAAGGAGCTACAACTACAACTTAGACATCCACTGTAAGTATACACTCCACTACTACTGCCCTACCCTATCGTCAGACACAGTAAATATATTCTACTACCACTGTCCTACACCATATACATCTAACGTAAGTATATATTATACTAGCACTCTCCTTCACTATAGACATCCACTGTAAATATATATTCCACTATCACTGTCATAGACCATAGACATCCACTGTATGTATAGAGTGTCACTGTCTTCACTGGCTGTAGCCTAGTAGCCCCTCTAACCAGTCCCTGTCTGTCTATACATTCTTAGAAAATAAGGTGCTATCCTAGAACCAAAAATGTTTTTTTTTGTCTTTCAAAATAGGAGAACCCTTTGAACCCCCTATTAGTTCCAGGTCAAAACCTTTTGGGTTCCATGTAAAAACCCTTTCAACCGAGGAAAGCCTTTGATCTAGCCCGTAACAGCTGTTATTTTCTTTAGCTTAAACATAGTTCTGAGGCACAGAGTGGTATGGACCTTTACAAGGCTTTCATTGTACTGCTCCTCTACTGAAAGTAATCAAACTGAAATGAAGGAAGATAAGGTTTTGCCTCATCTGAGAATTGGGCCAGTAACTGAAAGATTGCTAGATTGAATCCCTGAGCTGACAAGGTAAACATCTGTCGTTCTGCCCCTGAACAAGGCAGTTAACCCACTGTTCCTAGGCTATAATTGTTAATAAGAATTTGTTCTTAACTGACTTGCCTCGTTAAACAAACTTTCAATTAAAATAAAACAAATCTGTGGATTAAAGTTCCACTCCTGTCATTGTTATAGTTGTAATATAGCTGTCTTGGTATTGGTGTGTGAGTGTAGGTCTTTTTACATTCTATACCTGCAGTAACTGTAATCACCTCTCTGTTTCTGTTTCTCTGTTTCTCAAATCAAAGAAAATGAAATGTTGCTCATCACATACGCCGACTACAACTGGTGTAAACTTTACAGTGAAATGCTTGTTTAAAATCCTTTCCCAACGATGCAGTTTAAAAAATAAATTCAATAGTAACTAACACAAGAGGAATAAAATAAAATACGCAAGAATTGAGCTATATGCAAGGAGTACCCGTACCAGATCAATGTGCAGAGGTACGAGGTACAGGTAGTTGAGGTAGATATGTACATGAAAGCAGGGTCAAGTGACTAGGCATCAGGATAGTAATAATAATAGTAAATTAAAGCACAGTATAGTGTGGGAGCAAACGGTACATAGAGGGACAAACATAATACTGTAGAGCAAAGATGTACATTAGACCACAAGAGGGAAGAGGACACACTTAGAGTGCATTTGCCATTCTGGTATGAACAGGAAACCAAGAAATAACAGACATAATGGCCAAAGCCATAAAATGCATAAATGCTTAGGGTAAAGTGCATCGTCTATTGTAGAGGACAGGAAACCAAAGCAAGGCCATGAGTGCATAGGACAGCTGGACATACCGAGGTCAGAGGGGCACATAAAGGAGGGTGGGGTCCTGCCACCGTTGTAATCTAATCAAGAGTGGATACAGGTGTTATTGGGCATGAACAAGCAGGAAGCCTGAACTGAAAGATAATGGTGGCAGATGACCTGAGGGAAGTAACTTCATAAACATGTGGAATGAACTCATATGCTGTGTGTGTATAAATACAGAGCCAGTCTCTCTCTCTCTCTCTCTCATATAGATCCACCTCAGACTGTGAACATCACACTTAGTGAGGCCTCTAAAACCACAGTCTTCCTATGTGTAGCAGATGGCAACCCACAACCCAGCTACACCTGGAGCAGGTACTCACTCCTAAACTAGTTCAAACCAGTTTAAATGTAATTGTTATCTGCACTCGTTAAGACATGATATCTAAATTAGCTAAAGGACAGTTGTTGAATTATGCTGGCAGTCAAATCATGCCTTTGTCTTTAACACACACACACACGCACACATACAGTCACACACACAGTCACACACAGATACTCAGCCCCTCTCCTCCTCTCTCTCTCCCCCTCAGAGTGGTCCAGCCATGGCCTGAGTCTTCAGTGAAAGCTGAGGGAGACATACTGCAATTCCTCAGTCTCAGCTCTGAGCTGAATGGTCTTTATGTCTGTGAGACCTCCAACCCCTACGGACGGGCAACTGGCTCCCTCTATGTACACACATCCTCTGGTGAGATGCACCTGAGACACACACACACACACACACACACACACACACACACACACACACACACACACACACACACACACACACACACACACACACACACACACACACACACACACACACACACACACACACTATTCATACTAGTTGCTTATAATTGATTGATTGTCAGATTTATTGAATACTTTATTGTCCCATAGGGAAATGTGTCTGATAAATATACAGGCTTTCCTGGTATACACATAAAACACATACAGTGCCTTGCGAAAGTATTCGGCCCCCTTGAACTTTGCGACCTTTTGCCACATTTCAGGCTTCAAACATAAAGATATAAAACTGTATTTTTTTGTGAAGAATCAACAACAAGTGGGACACAATCATGAAGTGGAACGACATTTATTGGATATTTCAAACTTTTTTAACAAATCAAAAACTGAAAAATTGGGCGTGCAAAATTATTCAGCCCCTTTACTTTCAGTGCAGCAAACTCTCTCCAGAAGTTCAGTGAGGATCTCTAAATGATCCAATGTTGACCTAAATGACTAATGATGATAAATACAATCCACCTGTGTGTAATCAAGTCTCCGTATACATGCACCTGCACTGTGATAGTCTCAGAGGTCCGTTAAAAGCGCAGAGAGCATCATGAAGAACAAGGAACACACCAGGCAGGTCCGAGATACTGTTGTGAAGAAGTTTAAAGCCGGATTTGGATACAAAAAGATTTCCCAAGCTTTAAACATCCCAAGGAGCACTGTGCAAGTGATAATATTGAAATAGAAGGAGTATCAGACCACTGCAAATCTACCAAGACCTGGCCGTCCCTCTAAACTTTCAGCTCATACAAGGAGAAGATTGATCAGAGATGCAGCCAAGAGGCCCATGATCACTCTGGATGAACTGCAGAGATCTACAGCTGAGGTGGGAGACTCTGTCCATGGGACAACAATCAGTCGTATATTGCACAAATCTGGCCTTTATGGAAGAGTGGCAAGAAGAAAGCCATTTCTTAAAGATATCCGTAAAAAATGTCATTTAAAGTTTGCCACAAGCCACCTGGGAGACACACCAAACATGTGGAAGAAGGTGCTCTGGTCAGATGAAACCAAAATTGAACTTTTTGGCAACAATGCAAAACGTTATGTTTGGCGTAAAAGCAACACAGCTCATCACCCTGAACACAGAATCCCCACTGTCAAACATGGTGGTGGCAGCATCATGATTTGGGCCTGCTTTTCTTCAGCAGGGACAGGGAAGATGGTTAAAATTGATGGGTTGATGGATGGAGCCAAATACAGGACCATTCTGGAAGAAAACCTGATGGAGTCTGCAAAAGACCTGAGACTGGGATGGAGATTTGTCTTCCAACAGGACAATGATCCAAAACATAAAGCAAAATCTACAATGGAATGGTTCAAAAATAAACATATCCAGGTGTTAGAATGGCCAAGTCAAAGTCCAGACCTGAATCCAATCGAGAATCTGTGGAAAGAACTGAAAACTGCTGTTCACAAATGCTCTCCATCCAACCTCACTGAGCTCGAGCTGTTTTGCAAGGAGGAATGGGAAAAAATGTCAGTCTCTCGATGTGCAAAACTACCCCAAGCAACTTACAGCTGTAATCGCAGCAAAAGGTGGCGCTACAAAGTATTAACTTAAGGGGGCTGAATAATTTTGCACGGCCAATTTTTCAGTTTTTGATTTGTTAACTGTAACGGTCTGAGTGTAGTGGGTGAGGAGTCAGGCGCAGGAAGCAGAGAGTTCAGGGGAGTGCTATTTTAATGCACTGACACAAACGCTGAACATAAGCCAACCCTCACAAAACACAGGGCGTACTGAACAAACAAATGCCCCAAACAGGGGGACTTAAACCGTCCAGGGAAAACCCACAAAATGGGAAAACACAAAACCCAAATAGACGTGCACATAAGTACACCAAACAGACGATCACAATAATTAATCCCGCACAAGGAACCCTGCGGGCCGGCTGACTAATAAAGCCTACTACCTAACTCAAAACAGGTGCACACAATCAACACATAAGGAGGGGAGGAAATAATCAGTAGCAGCTAGTAGGCCGGCGATGACGACCGCCGAGCGCCACCCGAACGGGAAGGGGAGTGTCCTTCGGTCGGAGTCGTGACAGTACCCCCCTTGACGCGTGGCTCCCGCAGCGCGCCGACACCGGCCTCGAGGTCGACCCGGAGGACGAGGCGCAGGGCGATCCGGATGGAGGCGATGGAAATCCCTCAACATCGACGGATCCAAAATGTCCCTGGTGGGTACCCAGCACCTCTCCTCCGGACCGTACCCCTCCCAGTCCACGAGGTACTGCAGGCCCCTCACCCGGCGTCTCGAGTCCAGAATGGCCCGTATCGTATACGCCGGGGACCCCTCGATGTCCAGAGGGGGAGGAGGGACCTCCAGCACCTCACCGTCCTGTAGGGGACCAGCTACCACCGGCCTGAGGAGAGACACATGAAACGAGGGGTTAATACGATAATAGGAAGGGAGTTGTAATCGATAACACACCTCGTTTATTCTCCTCAGGACTTTGAACGGCCCTACACACTGCGGCCCAAGCTTCCGGCAGGGCACGCGGAGGGGCAGGTTTCGGGTCGAGAGCCAGACCCTGTCCCCTGGTACAAACACGGGGGCCTCACTGCGGTGGCGGTCAGCACTCCTTTTCTGCCGTCCACTAGCCTGTTGAAGGGATTCCTGGACGGCCCTCCAGGTTTCTTTGGAGCGCTGCACCCATTCCTCCACCGCAGGAGCCTCGGTCTGGCTCGGATGCCACGGTGCCAGGACCGGCTGGTACCCCAACACACACTGAAAGGGGGACACATTAGTAGAGGAGTGGCGCAATGAGTTCTGGGCCATTTCCGCCCAGGGGATGTATCTCGCCCACTCCCCTGGCCGGTCCTGGCAGTACGACCGCAGAAACCTACCCACCTCCTGGTTTACTCTCTCCACCTGCCCATTACTTTCAGGGTGATAACCGGAGGTCAGGCTGACCGAGACCCCCAGACGCTCCATGAACGCCCTCCATACTCGGGACGTGAACTGGGGACCCCGATCAGAAACGATGTCCTCAGGCACCCCGTAGTGCCGGAAGACGTGGGTGAATAATGCCTCCGCAGTCTGTAGGGCCGTTGGGATACCGGGCAACGGGAGGAGACGGCAGGACTTAGAGAACCGATCCACAATCACCAGAACCGTGGTGTTGCCCTGAGACAGGGGAAGGTCGGTCAGGAAATCTACGGATAGATGTGACCATGGCCGTTGTGGAACGGGGAGGGGTTGTAACTTCCCTCTAGGAAGGTGCCTAGGAGCCTTACTCTGGGCGCATACCGAACAGGAGGAGACATAAACCTTAACGTCCTTAGCCAAGGTAGGCCACCAATACCTTCCCCGAAGGCTCCTACTGTCCTCCTCACCCCAGGGTGACCCGAGGAGGGTAGGACGTGAGCCCACCGAATCAGTTGGTCCCGAACACCAAGCGGCACGTACCTCCGCCCCGCCGGACACTGAGGAGGCGCTGGTTCAGCCCGTAACGCCCGCTCGATGTCCGAGTCCACCTCCCATACCACCGGTGCCATCAGCTTTGAGGCCGGAAGGATGGGAGTAGGTTCGGTGGACCTATCCTCCGTGTCGTAAAAGCGGGACAGTGCGTCCGCCTTCACGTTCTGGGAGCCCGGTCTATATGATAAAGTGAACCGGAATCGAGTAAAAAACATGGCCCACCTTGCCTGCCGCGGGTTCAGTCTCCTAGCTGCCCGAATATACTCCAGATTCTGGTGGTCGGTCCAGATGAGAAAGGGGTGCTTAGCCCCCTCAAGCCAGTGTCTCCACACCTTCAGAGCCCTGACCACCGCTAACAACTCCCGGGTCCCCACATCATAGTTACGCTCCGCTGGGCTGAGCTTACTGGAGAAGAAAGCACAGGGGCGGAGTTTTGGTGGCGTACCCGAGCGCTGTGATAGCACGGCACCCACCCCAGCCTCGGACGCGTCCACCTCCACTATGAATGCTAGAGAGGGGTCCGGATGCGCCAACACGGGTGCATCCGTGAACAGCGCCTTCAACCTGTTGAAAGCTCTGTCCGCCTCCGCTGACCACTGCAACCGCACCGGGCCCCCCTTTAGCAGTGAGGTAATTGGAGCCGCTACCTGGCCAAAACCCCGGATAAACCTCCGGTAGTAGTTGGAAAAACCCAAAAACCGCTGCACCTCTTTTACCGTGGTTGGAGTCGGCCAATTACGCACGGCCTTACTGCGGTCACCCTCCATCTCCACCCCGAGGTGGAAATGCGATAACCCAGAAAGGAGACGGCTCGTTTGGAGAACACACACTTCTCAGCCTTGACGTATAGGTCATGCTCCAGCAGTCTACCAAGCACCTTGCGTACCAGAGACACATGCGCGGCGTGAGTGGCTGAGTAGATCAGAATGTCATCGATATAAACAACCACTCCCTGCCCGTGCAGGTCCCTGAGAATATCGTCTACAAAGGATTGAAAAATGGCTGGAGCATTTTTTAACCCATACGGCATGACGCGGTACTCATAGTGGCCCGATGTGGTACTAAATGCGGTTTTCCACTCGTCTCCCTTCCGAATACGCACCAGGCTATACGCGCTCCTGAGATCCAATTTTGTGAAGAACTGCGCTCCCTGAAAGGATTCCACTGCCGTAGCAATGAGAGGTAGTGGGTAGCTGAACCCCACTGTGATGGCATTTAGACCTCTATAATCAATACAAGGACGCAAACCTCCCTCCTTTTTCTTCACAAAAAGAAACTCGAGGAGACGGGTGAAATGGAGGACCGAATGTACCCCTGTCCCAGAGACTCCGTGATATATGTCTCCATAGCCAACGTCTCCTCTTGGGACAATGGGTACACGTGACTCTTGGGAAGCGCAGCGTTTACCTGGAGATCTATCGCACAATCCCTTCCCGGTCGATGTGGTGGTAATTTAGTCGCCTTCTTTTTACTAAAAGCGATTGCCAAATCGGCATACTCGGGGGGAATGCACACTGTGGGACCCTGGTCTGGACTTTCCACCGAGGTGGCACCGACGGAAACTCCCAGACACCTTCCAGAACACTCCTCTGACCACCCCTGGAGAACCCCTGTCTCCACAAAATTTTAGGATTGTGCCGGGCCAGCCAGGGAATCCCCAACACCACTGGAAACGCAGGCGAATCAATAATATAGAGACTGATACGCTCCCTATGATTCCCCTGCGTTACCATGTCCAGTGGGATTGTGGTCTCCCTGACCACCCCTGACCCTAATGGCCGGCTATCTAGGGAGTGCACGGGAAAGGGAGAATCTATCGGCACAAGCGGAACACCTAATTTAATAGCAAGTCCGCGATCCATAAAGTTCCCAGCTGCGCCTGAATCGACTAGCGCCCTATGCTGGGAAGAGGGGAAAAAGTTAAGAAAAAAATCAAGACAAACATGTGACCAACAGGGGTTCTGGGTGAGTTTGGTGCTGACTCACCTGGGGTGATCGAGAAATGTTCCGCCTACCATCTCGACTCCCAGACGGACCCCCAGCACCGATCGGCCGTGTGTCCTCTCCGACCACAGTTGGTGCAGAGGGAGCCTCCTCCTCCGGTACCCCTCGGCAAAGCCCCTCCCAACTCCATCGGAACAGGAGTGGAGGTGCTGGGTGGTGGAACACACAGGACCCTCTCCGAACGCCCGCGGGCCGCCAGCAGATTGTCCAGTCGGATGGACATGTCAATTAGCTCATCCAAGGAAAGAGCGGTGTCCCGACACGCTAGCTCCCTGCGGACGTCCTCCCGGAGACTACACCTGTAGTGGTCGATAAGGGCCCTGTCGTTCCACCCGGATCCTGCTGCCAAGGTACGGAACTCCAACGCGTAATCCTGGGCGCTCCTTTTCTCCTGCCGGAGATGGAATAGTCGTTCTCCCGCCGCTCGGCCATCTGGAGGATGGTCAAACACGGCGCGGAAACGGCGAGAAAACTCGGGGTAGTGCTCCTTCGCTGAGTCTGGGCCATTCCAAACTGCATTTGCCCACTCCAGAGCACGACCCGTGAGGCAGGAAATGAGGACATTCACCCTCTCCGCTCCCGAGGGAGTAGGTCTGACGGTGGCCAGGTACAGTTCTAGCTGGAGTAAGAACCCCTGGCACCCTGCTGCCGTTCCATCATAGACCCTTGGGAGCGTAAGACGGAGGGTGCTGGAGTCGGGAGATGGGGAGTCCTGAGGAGGAGGGGCCGAAGGTGGAGAGAGGGAGAGGAGACCGCTTCTCTCCCATCGGTCCATTCTCTCCATCACCAGATCCATCGCCGTTCCAATCCGATGGAGTACGGTGGTGTGATGTAGAACCCTCTCTTCCATCGATGGGAGGGGAGTGGCTGTTGCTCCTGCTGACTCCATTCCAGTGGTGCGGGATTCTGTAACGGTCTGAGTGTAGTGGGTGAGGAGTCAGGCGCAGGAAGCAGAGAGTTCAGGGAGTGCTATTTTAATGCACTGACACAAACGCTGAACATAAGCCAACCCTCACAAAACACAGGGCGTACCGAACAAACAAATGCCCCAAACAGGGGGACTTAAACCGTCCAGGGAAAACCCACAAAATGGGAAAACACAAAACCCAAATAGACGTGCACATAAGTACACCAAACAGACGATCACAATAATTAATCCCGCACAAGGAACCCTGCGGGCCGGCTGACTAATAAAGCCTACTACCTAACTCAAAACAGGTGCACACAATCAACACATAAGGAGGGGGAGGAAATAATCAGTAGCAGCTAGTAGGCCGGCGATGACGACCGCCAAGCGCCACCCGAACGGGAAGGGGAGTGTCCTTCGGTCGGAGTCGTGACAGGGGCCGAATACTTTCGCAAGGCACTGTACATGTATATGAGGTTGAGAAATGTGATGTACCATGGATAACAAAGTTGAGCCAGATGCTCACTTAACTTTCACTGCATGTGTTAGTATTAGACTTATGGCCTCATTATCCTTTCTACTGGAAGTTACTGTATAACCACTAACAAAGATGGTCATGATACACTTATCTCTTACTGCATGTGTACATGTCTTATAACCTGGTATTATCTCGTTGCTTTCTGCAGGAAGCATTTGCATCAGAGCCATTGTGGTTGCTAGGGAAACAAGATTACATGTCATTGTAAATGAAGACTGTTTGTTATATTAATTGTATCCTCTCTCTCTTCACAGAGACCTCTGCTGCCTGTTGGGTTCTACTCGTTGTCATTCTCTGTCTGATTGTTGCTGCACTCATATGGTACCGGTGCAAATACGGACAGTTTCCTTGGTAATATCAACTACTGTAATATCATGAACAGAATTTTCCATTATGACGTTTTTAAAAAATAATAATTTGATGATCATATATTTATTTGGATCAAATTCAGATTATGTTTTTTTCTTGACGATTTTCCAGGAGTCCAATCATTGCCAATCAACAGTTCCAGGCACCACCACAGGTATGTGACTATGTTAAAGTCGACCATTGTTGCGTGATTAATCTACCATTGTTGCTTGAGTAATCTATCTCATCAGCCACTTTTTGCTATGTAATAATACTGTTATAATATCTGATGACAAGGTTGAGGAAGATGAACCTGGGACGTCTGGGTTCTGACACTCCAAACCAGGAAGGCGGATAAGGGAGAAGTAACGTGATGTAATGAACACACATTTTTAAAATTATTATTATTTTGTATTTTTAATATTATTTAAATCTTGTTTGAGGTATTGTCAATTCATGAGGTATGATTATTGTGCTTTTTTTTAAAGAAATCACTGGACAGGCTGAGGACAGATTCCAGAAGAATCGCAGACATGCACTATGTGGGGGAAGAATTCCAATCTGCACATTCTCCAACGCTACAGCCATTTGCAAAGAACAGGCACGTTCTCCAACTTTAAAATATATATTCAACCTTTATTTAACTAGGCAAGTCACTTAAGGACAAATTCTTATTTACAATGACAGCCTACACCGGCCAAACTCGGACAACGCTGGGCCAATTGTGCAATGCCCTATGGGACTCCCAATCACAGCCAGTTGTGATACAGTCTGGATTCAAACCAGGTTGTCTGTAGTGACCTCTCTAGCACTGAGATGCAGTGTCTTAGACCACTGCACCATTTGAGAGCCTAATGAACAGGGACCCTATGCAGGATTCTCTGTGACATTAGAAACCTCAGCTTGGCCCCTCCTCCACCACAGCATTAAATAGTGCTGGTCCTCGTTTCAGTTTTTTGTTCCCCTCTCATGGACTCCGACTTGCCGTGGTGGAGGGGCATTGTTGCTTCAGCGGCAACAATAACTCTCCTGTATGTATTTATATATGAATGGTGCATGTTGAAGCCAACTAATGGGAGGCCAGGTACAGTGGGGCAAAAAAGTATTTAGTCAGCCACCAATTGTGCAAGTTCTCCCACTTAAAAAGATGAGAGAGGCCTGTAATTTTCATCATAGCTACACTTCAACTATGACAGACAAAATGAGAAAAGAAATCCAGAAAATCACATTGTAGGATTTTTAATGAATTTATTTGCAAATTATGGTGGAAAATAAGTATTTGGTCAATAACAAAAGTTTATCTCAATACTTTGTTATATACCCTTTGTTGGCAATGACAGAGGTCAAACGTTTTTCTGTAAGTCTTCACAAGGTTTTCACACACTGTTGCTGGTTTTTTGGCCCATTCCTCCATGCAGATCTCCTCTAGAGCAGTGATGTTTTGGGGCTGTTGCTGGGCAACACAGACTTTCAACTCCCTCCAAAGATTTTCTATGGGGTTGAGATCTGGAGTCTGACTAGGCCACTCCAGGACCTTGAAATGCTTCTTACGAAGCCACTCCTTCGTTGTCCGGGCAGTGTGTTTGGGATCATTGTCATGCTGAAAGACAGCCACGTTTCATCTTCAATGCCCTTGCTGATGGAAGGAGGTTTTCACTCAAAATGTTACGATACATGGCCCCATTCATTCTTTCCTTTACACGGATCAGTCGTCCTGGTCCCTTTGCAGAAAAACAGCCCCAAAGCATGATGTTTCCACCCCCATGCTTCACAGTAAGTATGGTGTTCTTTGGATGCAACTCAGCCTTCTTTGTCCTCCAAACACGATGAGTTGAGTTTTTACCAAAAAGTTCTATTTTGGTTTCATCTGACCATATGACATTCTCGCAATCTTCTTCTGGATCATCCAAATGCTCTCTAACAAACTCCAGACGGGCCTGGACATGTTCTGGCTTAAGCAGGGGGACACGTCTGGCACTGCAGGATTTGAGTCCCTGGCGGCGTAGTGTGTTACTGATGGTATGCTTTGTTACTTTGGTCCCAGCTCTCTGCAGGTCATTCACTAGGTCCCCCGGGTGGTTCTGGGATTTTTGCTCACCGTTCTTGTGATCATTTTGACCCCACGGGGTGAGATCTTGCGTGGCGCCCCAGATCGAGGGAGATTATCAGTGGTCTTGTATGTCTTCCATTTCCTAATAATTGCTCCCACAGTTGATTTCTTCAAACCAAGCTGCTTACCAATTGCAGATTCAGTCTTCCCAGCCTGGGGCAGGTCTACAATTTTGTTTCTGGTGTCCTTTGACAGCTCTTTGGTCTTGGCCATAGTGGAGTTTGGAGTGTGACTGTTTTAGGTTGTGGACAGGTGTCTTTTATACTGATAACAAGTTCAAACTGGTGCAATTAATACAGGTAACGAGTGGAGGACAGAGGAGCCTCTTAAAGAAGAAGTTACAGGTCTGTGAGAGCCAGAAATCTTGCTTGTTTGTAGGTGACCAAATACTAATTTCCCCCATAATTTGCAAATAAATTCATTCAAAATCCTACAATGTGAATTTCTGGATTTTTGTTTCTCATTTTGTCTGTCATAGTTGAAGTGTACCTATGATGAAAATTACAGGCCTCTCTCATCTTTTTAAGTGGGAGAACTTGCACAATTGGTGGCTGACTAAATACTTTTTTGCCCCACTGTATAATCTAAATGACATGTAAATGGGGAATATTGTCAGTAATGACTAGCCAAACCCTGGCTGATGGTGGTACTTGCAGCTGCTCTAAAATGAGTTCCTTCATATCATGCAGCCTTATGTAGTCTTGGTACAGGGAGCAGTTATAAGAGGAACCATAAATCCAAAGGTGTGGCTAGTTTTTTTTTAACCTAACTAGGCATGTCAGTTAAGAACACATTCTTATTTTCAATGGCAGCCTAGGAACAGTGAGCTAACTGCCTTGTTCAGATGCAAGAACAACATATTTTTATCTTGTCAGCTCTGGGATTTGATCTTCCAAGCTTTCAGTTACAAGCCCAACACTCTAACCACGAGGCTACCTGTCACCCATGCTTAGTGATCCACTGGGGACAGAAACTCCACTAACAGCTGCCTTATGATCCATGCATTAACCCTATCCCTGATTAACCCTATATTATTTGTTGTTTTAGCCTAGTATTAGTGTAGCATGGCATTTTTTGCCCACCAGTAGTTACTGTACGTAGTTCGTAGTTATAATGCAGGTCTTTTCCCTATATTATTAGCTAGAATGCAGGTCGAGATACAATGCAGATCTTTTCACTAAGTTAATTGTTAGAAAGAGACTGTTATGTCATGTCTTGTTCAAAATGTACACACAATTTTCACAAGGCCTTGCTTTGCTTCGTGCACTGTAAAGTCCTTGTATTTCAGTCTTGGAACTAGGAACACAAGCTGTTTCCTGGTCGTTGTGGCTCTGTTCTGTCTGCTTGATTGATGATATGGGAGTGGCTATTATAGACCACATGGGGGTTCCGGGCAGATTAATTCCCTCCTGATCTATGAACTGTTTTAGCCTCAACTTCCTCCCAACCCAATCTTCCAAAATACGTAAATTATTATCAAGTTAAAGCATTCCTAAAGGTTAACCTAGTGTGCACTTCTGCCTTTTAATCAACAAGAAGAGACATGTCTGTTGGTTTATGGGTGGTAGTGGCAGTGGTTGGTGTGTGTGTACATTACTAGTGTACATTTCTTTGTGTTGGTTTTATTCACACATACTGATTGGTTGGATGCTAATTAATCCTATACTATTCTGAGTGGGACATGCATTTCGTTCAGTGAAATTTAAAATAATCCAATATCTCTAGTGACCAGGCACTGCAGTGAACAGTAGCTGTTTGACCACTCAAAAAAGGAGAAGAAGAAGGAATAAGAAGGAAGTCAGTGAAAACTACAGTGTGGTTGCAACCACCAAACTTGCGTCAGAGATAAAGAATGATATTTTTGAACATCTGTTAGACGGTTAGCAGTTGTTTCCTTCCTGAGAATATATTTTTAACTACTCTTTAGTTTCAGTGCTTTTGAACATATTGTAAACTGTTAAAAATCATTCAGAAGTTTGTGACTGAGTCTACCTATTATTATAGTATTATTGTATTATTATTATCATTATTATTTTTATTATATATTCTTATAATTTTATTTTTAACCTTTATTTAGCCAGAAAGTCCCATTTGGGGCCAGAAAAGGGAGACCTGGCCAGAAGGCTAGCAGAAAATACAAAAAAACACATAGAATTCAAAAGTACAGTGCATACACATAAAACATGACTCCCTCACATTACTCTGTTCCCCGGAGATGGGGAGTTTCCCTTTGGAATTTGTAACCAGTGACAGAGGGGTGATACAGAGAGATTGATGAAAACAAAAAACTGTAAAAAGAACTACCAAGACAAAGAGATATCAGATAACGGACATTGAAACTCTTTCTCTCAAATAAGTCACTGTTTACAAGCCTTCTACACCAGATTCTGGACTGAATGCTAGTAGCTAAATCAAATCAAATCAAATCAAATTTATATATATAGCCCTTCGTACATCAGCTGATATCTCAAAGTGCTGTACAGAAACCCAGCCTAAAACCCCAAACAGCAAGCAATGCAGGTGTAGAAGCACGGTGGCTAGGAAAAACTCCCTAGAAAGGCCAAAACCTAGGAAGAAACCTAGAGAGGAAACAGGCTATGTGGGGTGGCCAGTCCTCTTCTGGCTGTGCCGGGTGGAGAATATAACAGAACATGGCCAAGATGTTCAAATGTTCATAAATGACCAGCATGGTCCAATAACAATAAGGCAGAACAGTTGAAACTGGAGCAGCAGCACGGCCAGGTGGACTGGGGACAGCAAGGAGTCATCATGTCAGGTAGTCCTGAGGCATGGTCCTAGGGCTCAGGTCCTCCGAGAGAGAGAAAGAAAGAGAGAATTAGAGAGCACACTTAAATTCACACAGGACACCGAATAGGACAGGAGAAGTACTCCAGATATAACAAACTGACCCGAGCCCCCCAACACATAAACTACTGCAGCATAAATACTGGAGGCTGCTAAGCCTAGCTAAGCCTCCGGCCAAGTTACTAAATTTTGTAATATGCTGTTACTCTGAGCTCTAAGTCCATTATTAGAATCAATGCGAAGGCGCATTGAAGCTGACCTGGCAGGCCGTGGTGGCCTAACACCCTGTTAAGACACTCTATATACAGTTGAAGTCAGTAGTTTACATACACCTTAGCCAAGTACATTTAAACTCAGTTTTTCAAAATTCCTGACATTTAATCCTAGCAAACATTTCCCTGTCTCAGGTCAGTTAGGATCACCACTTTATTTTAAGAATGTGAAATGTCAGAATAATAGTAGAGAGAGTGATTTATTTCAGCTTTTATTTCTTTCATCGCATTCCCAGTGGGTCAGCAGTTTACATACACTCAATTAGTATTTGGTAGCATTGCCATTAAATGGTTTAACTTGGTTCAAACGGTTCGGTTAGCCTTCCACAAGCTTCCCACATTAAGTTCGGGGAATTTTGGCCCATTCCCGCTGACAGAGCTGGTGTAACTGAGTCAGGTTTGCAGGCCTCCTTGATCGCGCACACTTTTGCAGTTCTGCCCACAAATTTTCTATGGCATTGAGGTCAGGGCTTTATGATGGACACTCCAATACCTTGACTTTGTTGTCCTTAAGCCATTTTGCCACAACTTTGGAAGTATGCTTGGGGTCATTGTCCATTTGAAGACCCATTTGCGACCAAGCTTCAACATCCTGACTGATGTCTTGAGATGTTGCTTCAATATATACACAAAATTGTCCTGCTAAATAATGCCATCTATTTTGTGAAGTGCACCAGTCCCTCCTGCGGCAAAGCACCCCCACAACATGATTCTGCCACCCCCATTCTTCAAGATTTGGATGGTGTTCTTCGGCTTGCAAGCCTCCCCCTTTTTCTTTCAAACATAACGATGGTCATTATGGCCAAACAGTTCTAGTTTTGTTTCATCAGACCAGACGACATTTCTTCAAAAAGTGTGATCTTCATCCCCAAGTGCAGTTGCAAACCGTAGTGTGGCTTTTATATGGTGGTTTTGGAGCAGTGGCTACCTTTCAGGTTATGTCGATATAGTACTCGTTTTACTGTGGATATAGATACTTCTGTACTTGTTTCCTCCAGAATCTTCACACGGTCTGTCACTGTCGTTCTGGGATTGATTTGCACTTTTCGCACCAAAGTATGTTCACCTCTAGGAGACAGAACACGTCTCCTTCCTGAGCGGTGTGATGGCTGCGTGGTCCCATGGTGTTTATACTTGCACACTATTGTTTGTACGGATGAACGTGGTACCTACAGGCATTTGGAAATTGCTCCCAAGAATGAACCAGACTTGTGGAGGTCTACAATTGGCTGATTTCTTTAGATTTTCCCATGATGTCAAGCAAAGAGGCACTGAGTTTGAAGGTATGCCTTGAAATACATCCACAGGTACACCTCCAATTGACACAAATTATGTCAATTAGCCTAATCGAAAATTCTAAAGGCACGACGTCATCTTCTGGAATTTTCCAAGTTGTGTAAAGGCACAGTGAACTTAGGGTTTTCATTTGTCTGACCACTGGAATTGTGATACAGTGAATTATAAGTGAAATAATCATCTGAACATAAACAATTGTTGTAAAAATGACTTGTGTCATGCACAAAGTAGATGTCCTAACCAAATTTCCAAAACTATAGTTTGTTAAAACCTCTTAAGGATAGGCGGGATGCATATGTCTCAACTGGCCAATTGCCAGAGGAAATGCAGAGCGCCAAATTCAAATAAAATGCTATAAAATTCCAACTTTCATTAAATCACACATGTAAGATACTCAATTAAAGCTACACTCGTTGTGAATCCAGCCAACATGTCAGATTTTAAAAATGCTTTTCGGCGAAAGCATAAGAAGCTATTATCTGATAGCCTGCACCATCTCCACCAGCAGTAAACAGAGGAGCTAGCATATTACAACCCTGCAGGCGCTACACAAAACGCTGAAATAAAATATAAAACATGCATTACTAGCCCAAGCCTTCCCCATTTCTCCTTCTCCCAAATCCAGTCAGCTGATGTTCTGAAAGAGCTGCAAAATCTGGA